>NC_084971.1:11515957-11732786 GCF_963691925.1 Scomber scombrus | reverse complement strand
GCACATTTGTTCGTACTCACCCACACATATGAATGTGTCAAAATGACTGTAGTGCAAAAGGGACTATGTAGCTGCAACAGTATGTTATTAGAAAATGAACATGGGTTATAAAATTCACACAAACACAACCCCCCACCCCCTCAAACACACACACACACACACATACACACACACACAGAGAGAGAGAGAGAGAGAGAGAGAGAGGAGAGAGAGAGAGAGAGAGAGAGAGAGAGAGAGGGAGAGAGAGAGAGAGAGAGAGAGAGAGAGAGAGAGAGAGAGAGAGAGATGAGAGAGAGATAGAGAGAGAGAGAGAGAGAGTCACACACCCTGAGGCTTACAGAGGAAAATTTGAGTGGCAGGTAGTGAAGTGAAGCATCAGTCACCGCTAAAACTGACCACTCGTTTGGGAGCTTAAGGCTCTATGGGGAGATGTGTGTTTGTGTGAGGGTGTGATTACTGCCATGAGTGGTGATCTGAGGCCAAGCTGCACAGTAAATATGCCTGAGGAAAACATACGTTTTTGCTATTGTGAATTGCATGTGGACACTAAGGTGCACACACACACACACACACACACACACACACACACACACACACACACACACACACACACACACACACACACACACACACACACACGCATGCACACCCTCACAATCTATTATTACCATTAAGTGATGGTCTGCAAGGCTGTGTGTGGTGTGTGTGTGTGTGTGTGTGTGTGTGTGTGTGTGTGTGTGTGTGTGTGTGTGTGTGTGTGTGTGTTTGTGTGTGTGTGTGTGTGTGTGTGTGTGTGTGTGTGTGTGTGTGTGTGTGTGTGTGTGTGTGTGTGTGTGTGTGTGTATGTGTGTGTAATTATTACAGCTGTACAGCGATATGGACCCTGGAGCCTCCCTTGGGCGAAGTTCAACACCATCATGTTTTCTCTCCACTTACAAAACACCTCTGCAGTCCATTCGGCTTCTCTTCCCTAGGTGCACATCTACTGTGTAGCAGTGCATTCCCACACACTCACCTTCCCTGTCTGTAATGTCTTCCCTGTGGGTTTGAAAAGGCCTCTATATCAGTAATTGTGATGCTGCTTGTGAAACACCTTGGAGTAAATTGTACTTGAATATAGCCAGTGTTCACCATGTAATTTCATGCACAGTCTGTTAAGTTTCCTACACCATTTACTTGCAGAGCACACAACTTAACTGGCAGCACTCACTAGTTTCTGTAAAACATTAGCTTGGCAGTGCCAGTATTTCTTAAAATAATTAAATTTGCCCCTTTCAGCCAGCTGCTCATTAACCTTCGGTTTGACCCCCAAAATCTATTGGACATTATACTAATAATGGTAATAGATGGCATGTAGGTTAGTGGTCTGCATGGACCCTTTTTTTTTTAAAGATAACACCCACCTGCAGCTGCTGTTTCATGCACCATGGACTTTCAC
The DNA here is from genome assembly GCF_963691925.1 of Scomber scombrus. Lineage (NCBI taxonomy): Eukaryota > Metazoa > Chordata > Actinopteri > Scombriformes > Scombridae > Scomber > Scomber scombrus. The sequence goes on along the minus strand of NC_084971.1, from coordinate 11,731,348 downwards.
AACACCCATCTGGTTCTATAATCCATTATACGAAGTGCTCCTATTAGCTGCAATCTGTATTATGTACCAGTCACCATCACAATGTACAATATAAAATTTGACAGTTTTAAAAGCTCTAAATGGATGATACATGCTGTTTTAGTGTTATGACGTCCAACCAGCTGATGCTAGGTAAGGTAGTTGTTCATTTTCTCCCAAAACACAACATGATTGCCCATGTAATTCTTCAAGTACCTCCAGTGGTTACACAATATGTAGGTGCCAAATGCATCAGAGATGACACCTTTAGATGATCTCATGTGGTTCCTGTTGGTTAAGTAGTCACTTTTTTATGAGTGGAGGTGAGCACACACACACACACACCCACACCCACACACACACACACACACACACACACACACACACACACACACACACACACACACACTTCAAGCAATGTTTGTGAGGAGTTCAACAGTGTTGCTCAGCAAAATTGCTATCACACAAATGAATATGTATGCACACACATACACACACAGTCTAAATACTGCAGGTTAACCTTTAGAAGACGAACAGTAGCCCGCTAGCTATTAGACCTTTAAACACTGCTACTTGAGAAGCATACACACACACACACACACACACACACACACACACACACACACACACACACACACACACACACACACACACACACACACACACAAATACACGAATACACAAATAGCATACAGATAAATAAATGGAGAAGGTGTTTTAAGTAAGAATCTCTGTTTATTTTTCCCAGTAAGTACTCTCTCTCTCTCTCTCTCTCTCTCTTTCTCTCTCTCTCTCTCTCTCTCTCTCTCTCTCTCTCTCTCTCTCTCTCTCTCTCTCTCTCTCTCTCACAGACACACACACACACACACACACACACACACACACACACACACACACACACACACACACACACATACACACACACACAATGTAATGTGAAGTAAGTGGCCCTTTGCAAGGAACAGCTAATTAACTGTAAAATGGACTGATGTGGACAAAAAAGGAGAGTGACTACTGGACTTACCTTGAGAACAGTATGCTCATACCCGAGGCTGTGTGTTTGTGTTTTTGTGTCTTTGTGTGTGAGTGTGTGCAAGACAGAGTGAATCAAATGTTGAGTGAGTAGGAAAAGTATTAGAAAGCCTAGAGACAATTGGAAGGCTCCCCTGTCAACCTTGCCATGTAGTGGAAGGACATTTTGTCTATCCACTTCATGTAAAATTGTCATAATATAGTTCAGGACTGCACAGGCAGATCTATAACTTGTTCAAGGTCAAGTTCAGGCTGTTCTGTAGCTGTCGAGGAGGTATGATGCATGTCACAATGATAAAGTGACAGGATAAACAAACATTGTAAATGTTTTCTTGCCCTGCTCGCTCTGCATAGTAAACCATTATTATGTTTAATTTACATACAGTATGTTCAGTTGCCTTCCTTTATTTGTGATGAATGGACAAGAATGCACTTCTGGGTAAAATCCAGAGATGCCTATGAGCTACACATTTGTGGTCATAACATTTGATGCATGCTCAGAAATGTGTTTCTTTTGTTTTGCTTTGCAGAAGCAAGCAAATTATGTTTTTGGGATCAGAATAATTCATGTAAGACAGAAAGCGATGTTAGATGACAGCTGTTCAAAGGATGAGGGAGACGTCAATCAGTCTGTTTGAGTCTTTGTTTCTTTGTGGATGCAGATAAGGGGATCCCATCCCCAAGGCTGAGAAACTGCCTGGTAGTCACATGTGGCTCCATATCAATGCACAGCTGTGCAATCATTTGGCACCCAGATGAGCCTTTATTATTTATGTTATGTCACCCGAGGTAATCCCTAATGCATGGTTGCTACGATTTTAAAAATGGAGACATGAACAGGTTTGGGAAGACTCCACTAACACAGGGATAGGCGCCTTGGGCTCAGAGTGAGGTGGCCGCTTTTCAGATAGTACAACTGTCACACTGGCAGCTTCAACAAACTTGATATATTTCACGCAGCACATTAATTCATCAGTTCACGAGTGGTTTACACTTAGGCTTGTAACATGCTTAAACTGAACTGGTGTAACCTGCTTATACACAAATGAGGAATTGTGCTTGCCTGAAGGTTAGAGAGGAAGGCTCGGGGCTGGCTGGCTTAAATGAATGAATAATGTTCTCCCATCCCTCAGCAGCTACTGTTGAAGTGCCCTTGGAAAAGGCACTGAACCCCCAATTGCTCCAATTGAGCTGCTCAGTGGCCAGAAATGCAAAACTGAGGCTGCACTGGGTGGTTACCAAATGGGTGTGTGTGAAAGAGTGCGACCAGGGTGGGAAGGCAGCCACTATGCAAATGCTGGTTCATTCTGGCTGTGGCTTGTACCATAAGTTGGTTTACTTTGCCAGTCACTTTGGCAGGTAACTAACCATCATTTGGATGTTCTGCACTATTCTGAAAATCTAGTTGGCCTGTAAAATGGTGAAAGTATTTGATAAATATATTTAGACTAGCGCCACATTGTCAGCTAGCCAACCCTAATTTGAAGGTCTTACTCTAATTTTAGGTCTTTAATTTTTTTGGATTGAAAAATAATGAAAGTGCTGATCCGCTGAAGTCCACTGAACACTTTTTTTGTTCTTCCTGCCATGACAAGATGGTAGCATAAGTATTCATTTGTTTTCTTGGAAATTGCGCAGTTAAATCAGGGTTAAATTATAATGCTGATATAGCAACTACCAAAATGAAGCTACTCTTTGCTTTCCCAATATCTGTTCCTGTTACAAGTGGAGTCCCTGATCTAGAGGGTAAAATTCAATCTGACTGCCTTTATTATACTGCATATACTTTATGGTGCAGCTATTACTAAAGATCAATAGCACTTAAACTGCTCCATTGATATTGAAACCTGCACTGATTTACAAGCAGATAGGTCTTTGGTCAAATTCAGACACGCATATACACACAAACACACACAAATGCACACATACCATGTGTATATTTGAAATAATGCAGTATCTTCCCAATGTCCCAATGTTGCCCTTGTTCACTGTTCATTTCCTGTGATTGCTCTTTGAGGCACACACGTACTCACACTCGAATGACTGAAAAAAAACAACTGGCTTTTCATTAGATTGGATTGCTGTGCGTTTGTATGTGTGTGTGTGTGTGTGTGTGTGTGTGTGTGTGTGCGTGCGTGTGCGCGCCGTGTGTGTGTGTGTGTGTTTCTTTCAAAGTTTTAAAGGCCAGCTGGCCAGCAAACACTCTCATACACAAGTACACATGTTTATTTGAATGCACTTGAGATGACACTGTATTGTCTTTTATTTATTACCATATATTCATAAGAAGTTGTGAAGGATGGGTCCTTATAAGTGAAGATAAACTGAAACAACACGCACACAGTGGCGACCTTCACTACAAATAGAGTTCACTGCAGGAGACAGTGTGATTGTGTGTGTGTGTGTTTGTAAGTTTAAGTGCCAACTACCAATGTACTAGGACTCAGGGATTGTCAGCAGTGCCAAGGATATGACACCAGCTCTGCAGAAAACAACTAGCAGATGGATGGATAGATGGACTGGTGGAAGTGGACGGAAATCCTTTAAATTCAACAATGCACTAACACTGCCAGGGTTGATATTTGATTGGTGGCCACCCAAGGCTGTCACTTATAAAAGGATAAAAGGATTCTTTGGGCCCACAGCTGAAGATGTCCCACAACCATGTTAATTACTTATAGCCATAAAAATGATGATGGAAATGATGACGTTTCTTTGGAGGGTTTTAGGTTGCTTGCACTTTGAGTCGCGCTTCGATATTAAGTTACAGAACACAAAGTTAGCATTATCTGTAGCTAGAGTGGCCATGATTATGAAAATTGGTCGAGAAGTACTTACATTTTTCCTTTAACATATAATGATCTTGGAGTTCTAAGGGTTTATCTGCAAGTGCAGTTCTGAGATATTAAACATCAGAGATTTGACATCTTAGCTGGCAAAACTATCATGTTTATTTTTAAATTATTTAATCCATCAAAGTTACAGTTTGAGTTAGTCCACACCCACATAAAATAGCTTTCAAAGACAGCAAATGGGTGGACAGTTCTGTTTTAATTAAAAATAAGTCAGATTGAGCCTGACTTCAAGCTCACAACATATTATTCATGGACAGAAAACCTACGTTGCGCTTAATACATATCATTTCTGAGTATTATACACTTCCTGATATATTATGTCACAGTATCCATTAAATGCCAAAGAAAGGTTGTATCAAAAATTGTGTCAGAAATAACCCGACAGGCCATACATATGACAAAAACCAAAACATCAACGCTCCTACAGTTCTGCAGGTCAAGTTCATTGGCGAACAGTTAAGGTCATTTTTAAATCAGAATGTCAATTTCCATCTTTGGTATCCGCAACCAGCCAGCTGAGTCAAAGTCAATTGAGAGCACTGCATCAGCGTAGTATTGAGGTCCCCTTCTCAGAAATTTGATCACATAAAATGTTACTTGAAATGTCAAACCCCTGGGGGAATCTCATCGATTTCCTGATTTATCCAGTAACTGGTTATCAGTAACAGCAGCAGCAAATAGAAAATGAACATTTCCGCCTACAATTCCTGCCTACATTGCAATCCCTGATGATAACTCTGTTTGACAATTAGACTTACAGTGTGGTATTTAATGTATTTAGTGATATTGACCTGCCTAAACTTCTTGGCTTATTATTGCTGATGTTATCACTCACATATTTCTATATTGAATATCATTGATTTTTAACAATGAGCTTCTATTCCTGTGCAGACCCACAGTTTTGCTGTGTGAAACAGTTTTCCTTGTATCACTCAAATGTAGACACTCTCCAGATTTCGGATGGCTTCGAGTGAAATGATACATGAAAACAGTTTAGCTTATCCAGACTGAAATTACGAGCAACATTTGAGTGAATGTCTTGGTGATAAATGGTAGGTATACATTTTCAAACCATCAGCACAGAGGGAACATAGATTTCGCTCATGTGGAATCCAAAAGGATATTTCAGTGTTTTTTCATCAAGTATGACATGCAAGATTACCAATGACAAGCACACACAAACACACACACACATCAGTATTTACCTGCACATCGTTTGGTTTAATAGATTAGAAGTGAAATGGGGGTTGTCTGAGCTTCTCAATGTGCTCAACACATCTTTTAATCTCCCATGACATACACATGATCCTGGCCACATGGGCACACATAAACATATAGGTGTGTGTGTGTGTGTGTGTGTGTGTGTGTGTGTGTGTGTGTGTGTGTGTGTGTGTGTGTGTGTGTGTGTGCTGAAAGGATCTATCTCACAAAGAGAGAGTGAGAGAATGAAAAGCTGTAGACTATAAGCAACGACCCAGATCCTATACCGTCCACACACACACACGCACGCACGCGGGCAGGCACGTAGAATATTTATTATTTTAGGAATCGCTGACTTCACTTTTAAGCAGGTAGCTACTATGCACTGAACTGGTCACGATCTGAGACTATTTAAACATCACTAGGGGGAATAGGTAGAGAGAGGTGATAAGTGGTCGCGTCCTCCCATGAAATTTTTTCATAGACCCTCTGCAAAGAAAAGCCGTCTCGTAGGGCAAATCCGTCCCGTATATCGAGCGTCCCACCGACGCCCACAACAGCGCTCTGCAACAACTCTCTGTGCAAGCAGAGCATATTGAAATTCACCCCACGCACAGAATACTGACATACATACTCCCCGCTCTCCCTCTCTCTTTATTTCCCAACCATCATAGAAAGTGTGTGTGTGTGCGTGTGCGTGTGGACCAGGTATTTCTCATGTTGTGAGGACATTAATCTGTCTCGCCCACCTTATAGGGACAAATAGCAAGTCCCCTCATTCCAGGGTGAAGTTTAAAGTTGAGGTAAATTCCGGTTTATGGTTAGGGTAAGTCTCCAGGAAATGAATGCAGTGGTGGAAACATCTCTCTCTCTCTCTCTCTCTCTCTCTCTCTCTCTCTCTCTCTCTCTCTCTCTCTCTCTCTCTCTCTCTCTCTCTCTCCCTCACCCTGTGTGTGTGTGTGTGTGTGTGTTTGTGTGTGTGTGTGTGTGTGTGTGTAAGAGAGAGAGAGAGAGAGAGAGAGAGAGAGAGAGAGACAGTGAGACAGACAGACAGATGCTCTTGGATAGTGTTGCAACTACCCAGAACCGGGTACTCCGTCAGTGGCGAAGTCCTCCTTATAATGCAACACAGCTTTGCTCCACAGCACCCTCAAGCCACTGTGTTCACCAACCAGCCCAACAAGTCACCCAGTCACTCATTCCAGCAACCCAGTAATTCACCCAGCATACCAACTATACCCGTCACCATCAGCCAATCAGCTGTGGATAGTCCAACCAGGCACCCGGTGAAAACAATCATCCGATGTACCACCCATCACACCCAATCAACCAAGAGGCCACCCATCTATCCATCTATCCACCCATCCAGTGAGGGGGGATCGCAACTCTGACACAAGTGCACAGCACCCGGCTGCGAGCGTCTTACCTTGAGCGCCTCTATATCCAAAGACGTCGAACGGTCCATGACAGAGAGTGAAGTACTGCAAATCAGTCAGGAAAATAGAAGTCCCACAGGCGAAGAAGAGGAGAGGGGAGAGATTAAAACGGATACCAGAAAAGTTGGGATGCTCTCTAGAGTCCCAAAGTCTGCTGCAACATCTCCTGGGTTATTGTTGGGATCAGATTTGTTTTAATATTCCACCACGGCGACGGATTTTCTCAGTTTCATTTCTCCCGGTGGGTCGCTTGGTAAAATCAGGACTCCATACTGTGAAAGTCCCCCAACCTCCAGTCCCCGGGTTGTCCGTATAGGAAACGGTGGGATTAGAAAATAAACAGAAATAAATCAGAATTAACCGTGCGTAATGTTTCAAGCTGCGGCTTTTGCGCACTTGACGACCCAGTGCGTCTTTTTGTTTGTTTTTATATATGAATTGGAAATGTTCTCCTCTGCTGGAATGAAGCCGGAATTCAGACTGTCCTGTCAGTCGGTCAGCGGATGAATGCCGTTATATCCCCTTGAATCCCACTAAATGTGAGTGTGATGTTGTGTCTGCTCGCGCAGTGGTCGGCAACTGGAAGGAGTCCGGATCAGATAGATGATATTCTGCCTTGCCTGGGCGACTTCCATGCGGCAAACCGCCAGAGATACCAGCTCTCCCCGAAAGAAAAGGGAGAGAGAGAGAGAGAGAGAGAGAGAGAGAGAGAGAGAGAGAGAGAGAGAGAGAGAGAGAGAGAGACCTGGTGGCTGAAGAGAGGATATGAGGAGAGCTGCGAGAGTTGAGACGGGAAGAGAGAGAGAGAAGGAAGGTTTATGCTGTATATTATTCCAATGACTGACGCACCAGTGTATGCGCGTGCGTGCGTGTGTGTGTGTGTTTGTGTGTGTGACAGAGAAAGAGAGAGAGAAGGGGGATAGAGAAAGGAGTGGAGAGGAGATGAGATGAGAGGAGAGGAGAGGAGAGGAGAGGAGAGAGGAAAAGGGGGGTTCTTTCTAATCAAGTAGATGAAGCGAAATGCTGCTTTGCCACTGAAGACAAGAAAGAGATTTAAATGCAGAGGCTGTTGGAAGGCTGTTGCAGAAAGTCTGGGGTTGCTGCTTCTGTGTATGAGTGTGTACGTGTGTGTACAAACAGATAGGAGCACTAAACTGATATAAAGGATTTTTAAAAACATGACATAGGGCCTACAGTGAGACCATCACTGAGTAGCACATAGGCCTACCTATTAGAACATTATAGGGTATAATAATATATTGATTAAAAAAAAAAGTCTTTCTTTCTTTCTTTTTCTGAGTGTGCAAATTGTCCTCATCCTTCTCCTGCATAGTAATAAGTTGTCGCCGCCTGCCGACCACCAACCACCAGGGTTTTTTATTATCTGTCACACACCTATTCAATGGAGGACAACAGCAGTTAAGAGGAGAGGAGAGGAAGTAGAGAAGGTTTGGTAAAAAAAAAAGAAGAGAGGAGAGAAAAACTGTGGCGAGAAGATGGGGAAAAAGAGGAGAGGAAGGAATAAGTGAATATAAAGTGGATCTTACTTTTTGGCAGATTACTTTATGGTACATACCACACACCACATCTCTAGTGTGCAGATGAATAAACAACAAATAAGGGACATCTTAACAATTCAATCATTATCAAATAAGGGACATCTTAACAATTCAATCATTATGTACAATACACAATTTCAAAGGCAGATTTTGAAATTGACTTTGCTCAATGAATTTTTTGCTACTGTCTGCTAGAGATTAGATGTGACTGGAGGCAAAGCAAGACAGGTAAGATATGCTGAATAATGTTCTCATAGACTCAGATATCCTCAGCTAGCCAAGCAGAAAACACCTTGCCATGCTGTAACAAGGAGGGATATGATTATCACTTCACCCAATCCCATTCTCCAGAGGACCGATAAAGCTCAGGAACTACTATTTATTTTATTTTATAATTTATCAATATTCTCGAAGTCTGCAGTGACCCAGAGTTTTGTGTTTAGTTTCAAAACTGTGTATACAAGTGTGTATCATGCCAGTATGTTAGGGTTAAATGCTGTACAAGAAAAATATTTTTTTCAGAGCAGACAATGTTTAATATCTAATATATAATAGATGGGTACAAAATGTTTCTGACAGAACAAGAATTTGGAACCAAATTTACTTCATCAGACTTTTCTTTTTCTGTCTTTAGTTTGAGCAGTACCCCTATCTTATCTGTTTTTCCACAAGGCCCAACTGAATACTACACAAACCCTTTATTTGTTCATTATCTTTGGTTGCGTGGAGGCTTCTGCTGCAACTTATCAGTCTCTGTATTAAAGACCATTTCAAGTCCCTTCCACTTCCCACTATTGTGAGGCCATATAGACTTCAGGCTCAATTCAATGTATTTTGCCCATGATAATAGGCACACATATGCATTCATGTAGTAATGCAGTGCAGAACTGAGAGACTTGATAAACATATACACATAGTCAAACATGCACACACTCACAGCTATAGGCCCATTGAATGGCACACTAGAGAACACAGAGGAACATTTGTTGAAGGAGTCAGTCAGAGATAACGAACATCATATTAATGAATGCCTCACTCATTCTCTCTGCTCCTCCCTTTTTGTTTGTCTGACTCTCTTCTTTGCTGCTTTTCTTTCTTCCTTCTCGACACACGTTTCTCTTATTCTCTCTCTTCAACCCTCTCACCCTCTCTTTCTCTTGATGCTTTGCCTCTTTACCCCCAGATTTCTCTCTCTCTCCCTCTCTCCTCTCTCTCTTTTTTTTCCCTTTTGATGTTTGTCTGCTCTCAACCTCTCTCTCACTTGCGCTCTTCCGCTATTTCCTGCTCCTCTGTAACTCAGGGACCCCCCTACCCCACCATCCCAACACAACCACCCACCTCCACCTCTCTTTCTTTTCTATAAACTTTGTGCTGTCGGGCAATTAATCATTTTTCCGAGGAATCGTTATTTTTTATAAGGGAGCAGCTGACCTCGGATACGGGCACGCAGTCCTGTGCCAGCTGGAAATGACATCACCCGTCTCTCCCTTGCTTCTCTCTCTCTCTCTCCCCCTCTGCCTCCAGTCCCCCCTGCATTTTAAAACACTTTAAACAGTTCTCGCTCTCTCTCTCTTTCTTTCTCTCTTCCATACTATCTCTCATTTACTTGTCTTTATATCTCAGCTGCTGGGTCACATATGCAAATGCATAGAATCCCTCTCTCTGATTTCAGTGACTGTTGTGCCGCAACTGTTCATCAAAAACAAAGACAGCTAAGCACCCAATGTAATATCTCTCACAAAAAAAGCACTTGAATCAGAATGAAAGATGTTCCATGCAATAGATAATGTGATGGCACGTGTAATTTTGCATAGTTGACATTTAGGCTACCTGTGTGTGTTTGGTCATGTTATAGATGCTTTACATGTATGCATGTACTCTCCTCTCTATTTATTTCTCCCAACTAAAGTGTCATCATGTACATGTATATATGAGTTATTTTACCTGCACCACTACTCTAAAAAAAAGAAGCAAAAAAAAACATGATGCAGCTGTGCAGTGGCAGCGACTTACTTTAACAGGCTTTTCTGTCTCTCTCTCCATCCCTCTGCTCTCTCCCTCTTACAATGCTCCTCTAGGCTGTGATCAGATAGGAGCTTTATTCTTCTGCTCAAATGCAAAGTGCAGCTGTTTGCTTTGCTAGCTGCAGGGAGAGTAAAAGCTCATGGGAGGGTCACATCATTCTTGTTTCCATGCAGAACAAAGTTTGACAGCAACTTGCAAGTTATCTGGTTAGCATCAGCTAGCTAATCTAATATTCCATAGCCTAGGGGATGATAATTGTTGCACATAAAATAGAAAAGAGAAAGTCAGTGTTTACTTTGCTTGCTTAGAAGGCTATTGGGGCATTTGAGGAGTTCAAGGCTCCCTTGGTAACCTGGCAAATTAATTTGGAACTGTAGTATTTAAAAGTGAAGACAATTAGATACTATATCAGTAATACTGTTATAATTACAGGTCCCCCCAACAACAGTATGAAGATAAAACTATACTGCTAAATTATATTGGAAATAATCATACAGTACAAATGTATTAGGAATCAATAAATGGTGGCAAAGAAAAGGTGGGTAAACTATGACTGTAATACAGATTTATTTTAATTTGAGTTTATATGAGTTATATAACAAACTTATGAAATCACATAGACTTGTTGATTAACAAAAATTATTCGGAATAAGAAGAACAACTGGAATAGTTCATAAATCTTTAATCTATAAATGTTTAAGCAAAATGGAAGTGGAATCTAATATTTTCTGGCTTTCTTCCACAAAACAAAATATTTTTGAAAAATTGGTTATATTCAGTTATATGAATATGTCAACTTGGGCTACAACAAATTGTGAGGAGGATTTTTCACTATTTTCTGATATCCTATAGCCAAATTGAGAAAATAATTTCTAATTAAAATAATCATTGCAGTCAGAAGAGCAATAAATGAAACTGGTAGCTTAAAGTGTATTAACTTTACATTAAAAACAAAAACTTCATCTCTATGCAATAAACATGTGAGGCAACCATTTTACAAATTCTGAAACCAACCCCAGCTAGTCTGGGAATGTTTCCATGATTGAGCTGCTATAGAGTGAATGAATTGTGGTTTAACAAGACTGCAACACGTACTGATTGTTTCATGGTGCATTGACTTTAATATTCTAACATGCGTTTCATTTCAGCAGTGTGTGTGTGTGTGTGTGTGTGTGTGACACGTGTGTGTGTGTGTGTGTGAGAGAGAGAGAGAGAGAGACAGAGAGAGAGAGATAGAGAGAGAGAGAGAGAGACAGAGAGAGAGAGAGAGAGAGAGAGAGAGAGAGAGAGAGAGCAATGGAGTGCATTTTTGTGATACAAACTTCCTGCATACAAAATTACGTCAATCATCACTTGCTAATTTGGGACTTTTGTGTTCATTCATGTGCTTGTCTTATTTATATGTCATTCGTTGTCAGTTCATTTTCTCTCACTAACATTTGATACCACAGGTTCTTTTCAAGTTTAAGTAAGTCATTAGACTTTGCACAAGCCACTTACGCATCTATTAGTGGGCCATTAACACCCACCCGCTACATCCCCTTTTAGCTGGAGGGATTTATCCTCATTGACTGTTTTTGCTGTAACGTATCACCACACACCATTTACATTGTTCTTATGAGCAGTGTTTGTTTTGTATACCTGCTGCTTTTGGCTACCTGGATTCGTGAGATTATTCTACACTGTTTGTAACTTTTGTATCATATTGCAAAATCATTTATTGCCACTGTCATTGGAGTTTTTTGGGGGAACTCAACTCACTGTCTCACACGAATAGAAGAAAAAAAATCTTTTCTTTTCTTTTTAAATTTTTCTTAGGATAAACAGGTCTATCTACAAAGGATCAACAAAGGGTATACCAACTGCGTAGGTATGAAATCTAAACGACAGACAGAGAGGGAGCTTTCTTTGCTCTATAGAGTGAAATTTCAACACAGCAAAGTGGATTAGCACTTCCTCTTGGTTGCCTCTGGGTTAGAGCCAGGGAATTACACAAAGTGGCCAGAAAACTAGAACAATGTAATGCAATCCAGTACAATAACCCTTGACACTTACATACTTACAGGTCTAATGGTTATCTTTTGCTAAGTGTTTTAAGGAGATGATGCTGTAGTTTTTGTGGTGTTTTGCACTGGATTGCATTACACTAAGAAGTGCACAGCATCCACATACATCAAACACAAAAAAATGCCATAGAGTCAACACTGACTGTGAAAACGTTCTCCATGGTAATATCAGCCAAATTAATTTCTTTGTCAAAAAGTGCTTAGGTATTATTTCATGGGTACACAGGGAGACACGTCATCCCCAACGATATCACACAAATCATTTGTCCCCCTCAATTAACTCGATCACTCCATCCAGAACATAGAGAAACAAAGAGACAGAGAGAAAGTCTACAGTTGGTTCAGTGACATCCAATTCAGAATACACTTTGACAACTTTAGGCACAACTGTAGACTAGTGATTTTTAAACATCACCAATGAATTTGTGTTTCGTTAAAGTTAGAGTTAAATTTCTGTGCTTTGGTGTCCATCCAAGAAAGAACAGCCTTTCATTTATTATTACATGCCCTCTTATCTACCTATATGCCAAGTTCAGGTCCAGATTTATACTAATGCAGAGTATAGGGCATGGACGGTTTCACATTATACACTGGGAATAACCCAAGACTGAAATTAATGATATGCCTTAGTTTGAGATGTGAATATGTAAGATATTTAAGACATTTTTTATTATCCAGAAAGGTGTAAAACTGTGTTTGGCCCATCTAGCAGTTCACATTACACCTACACACACATCACAACACTCACAGTGTGTCCTTAAAGATCCACTTTCATTTAGCGTCTCTCACTCTGTAAAACTACAAAACCCAGAGGCTTCCGCGATTCAAATCTCTTTGTGCTGATTGGTCTACTCAGAATCCAATCCGTTGGCGGAGACGTGTCTTGCAGACAGAGCATCCTTCCGTCATGGCGTCTGTTTGGGCTAAATCCTTCGCTAAACTGCCGACTGTGTCTGTTTTCCTCCTGCTGTTGATATGTCTGCCACCCGGGGGAGGCCAAAAAAAGAAGGAGGTAATGCTTCAACTGCCTAGATGTATTTTTTTAAGCGAATATTGTCGTGTCGAAAGGGGAGTCCAGGTCTATGTGTGATGTGCGTTAAGCTAGTGAGGGTTAGTCAGAGTAGGACAGGAAGTTCGCCGGAACCAAGCTATTATTATTCAGGAAAAATAAATGCCATTCGTATTAGATAACGCTTAATGGTATTTTTTCCTAACAAAGACACACTACTTATAATTTGTCTGGTTTAAGCTTTGTTTGGGTCCTATTCTGGGTAGCTAAGCATTGCTAGCTTTCTGCGCATGACAGTATTACATGGTTATGATTTGATACAGAAAGTTATCTTAAATGGTCCATGGCATACAGTTCAAAGCCTAAAGTGTGTTATAGAACGACTAAATATTGTATTTGCTTCTAAAGAAACTGCAGTATGAATTAAAGATTAACCTCCATACTCCAAAACATCGCTGCGTGAGGGCTAAGATACATTTTATGTCGAAGATCAGTACAGGAAGCGCTTGTACTTTTTGGAAGCTTGACAGTAGCGAGATTAACACAATATAATGCAACCTGTACAATTAGATGCAAGCAGCTAGCTGCATGTAGGTTGCTGTACATTTCCGGAACAACCGTATACCACTAACGATACTGTTGGTTTAGAGAAAGCAGACTCATTTTGTTATTTTATTGAAACTACAGATAGCAGGAAGGGAAGAGAGGAGGACGTTGCTTTGACTTGTTTGCTGTATTTTGTCACCGGTCTGAAAGGATATTGTGTCAAATATTGCGTCTCTTCACGTGCTTTGTATTAGATTAACTGGATTTGGTTTTAAACATACTAGTTTGATTCTAGTAATGTCACACACACATATTGTTGATGGGTTTGGTGTGAACTGTCTCACAGCACTATGAGTGTCATAACAATATTGGATCAGTTGCTCTGACAGTGGAAGTGTAATGTGCAATTTGTAGTAATCTTTGTGATTATTACTCATAATTATTCATTTGTTCCAGTGCACTATGATCTCTTTAAAGCAAATTGAATCCAAATTGCTATGTGTGCCTTTCATAAGGTACTTTATCATGTATGTTTATGGGGTGACTATAAATAGGGTCTTTAGTTATGCATACTATTGATTCCTGCATTTTGTTATCTATAGTTTTTTTTAAAAATTAGAAATACTAAGTATTATTTCTGATGCATCCCCATCAATATACGATACATAGAATTATGACAAATACTATATTATTAATTTGAGCATGAAATTTCATTCTTGACCATGGAAATAGTAGTTTGACAAATCTAAACCCAAGATTCAATATTATCTTTTCTTTCAACCAAGCTTTGTAGACTGTGAAATTATTTTGTTGAACTAAATTACTCAGAGCCTTTGTCCAATTACACTACAGTCCAACACACCTGCACAGCAGCCGTCTCAAATTAAACCCCTTGAACAGCTTACGTGTTAAGTTCTAGGTTTTATCTGTGCAGCTAACATTTTTAGTGCATTTACTGACATTTAATGTGAGCACCCTCTGCCATGTAAAAACCTCACATTTTCACACAATCAAAGAAATAAGAAGTGTTCATCCTCCTGTAGTTTAGTTATAAAATGTCTGACAAATTGTTGAACACCTGTCCCGCTGCGTAGCCACCAATGACAGCACTGATTGCTGAAATTGCAGTCACATTAGAAATCGTACATCTGGTCTGGCTGAGGAGTTTAGTTGAACTCACCAGCATTCAGCACAGCCGAGATTGTGTAAAAAAAGAGTGTCAAGAAAGAGATTATACTTCTTTAGTCGGCTTCCTCTCGATTCCCTTTAAAATAATGTTTGCAAGTAGATCATTTAGAGACAAGAAGAGGCTAGACATTTGAAGCATCAGACTGATGACAGATGCTGTCAACGATTGTCAACATGGGGTTCAAATCACAGGTTTCAATCAGTGAAGTTTAGTGGGCAGTCTTAATTTGTAGGGACCAAGAAATCTGTACAAAGTCAATGTGCTGTTAAGAGCTGCAGCGATTAGTTGAGGAATCATTTAGTCAAACAAAGAAAATTAATGTGGAACTATTTTGATAATTGATTAACAATTAAAGTATTTTTTAAAAAGGAAAATACGTTTTATGATTTCAGGTTGTCAAATGTGAGAATTTGCTTCTTTGCTTGGTGTGACATTGTAGTAAACCGATGACCTGCTGTTTTATCAACCAAACAATTTATTAATGAGAAAAATAATTGAGAAAACAATCTGCAGATTAATGGATAATGGAAATAATTGTCAGTTGCAGCCCTCGTGCTGTTGTTAGTTTAATGTTGCACCACCTCATCAGCACCTCTCTTCTCAGCTGACTTTGCATATGAATAGAAAATTGATTGAGTGGACAAATTGGGGAATGAATCAAAGAAGTTAATGCATGGACAAATACTTGACAGGTCAACAAATATTTGAATGAATGAATAAATAATGGAATATGAAAACAAATCGATTAACAAAGGACTGACTGATTGAAAGTATAAACTGATGAATAAATGGACAGATTAACCACTGATGGAAAAGTGTTAGAATGAGTTGAGAGAAGGGTTGAATAATTTAGACTGACATATTTGCCCTGCAGTTCCCTGCAAACACACATTTTTTCTATCAGTCATTTTGATGGCTTGCGAGGTGTGCAGCATGCTGTGTGTAATGAAGGTGTCATAACCATTGGAGCTGTGCAGACCTTCCTCACTTTTTTATTTTAATATTTTGGAGATAATACAAAACATCTTTAGCCTTGTTAATATTTGAATCAGGGAGCTATAGATACAAAGAACTGGATAAATGATTGTATAGAACCAAAATGCATTTCAAGATGTGTACAGTTATGTCTTGAAATTGAAACACAAAGATCTGGAAGTAGTATATATTTACATATATTTGCATTTGAGACAATCTCACTGTCATCTCTATCAAAGTGTGGTCTGTGGACACAATATAATCTGTGCATGACTGAAAGCAAATTGTAATATTTATAACAGTTACAATTTTAACCTTTTTTTGCCCAAGGACAGTCTGCTGACACCAGTACTTATTTTCAGCAATGCCTTGCTTCACATTCACAAAAGTACACCAGGGAACTGCCCATTATAGCCACAGTCTGCGACTGTTAGGCACTGACCTACTCAAGGACACAACTCTACATTATCTAATGAGTGACACAGAGAGCATTTCTCAATCACTTACCCAGCTGAAATTTATCCAGCTATTATTAGTTTGCTTCTTTGACATTGACGATGCAACTATCTTTAAACCTTTAAGTTAAATATTTTGTCCGTCAATCATTTAACTTTGGTCCATTCTCTCTGAAAGATCTCTGCACTTTGCTGGTTCCAGCTGCATAACTGTCCATAAGAAGATGGCTCTTAGTATTACTGGGGACAGCTGTACCAGGTAGTAGACAGCAGATAGCTACACACACGCATGCATGCTCACAGAAGACATACTTTCAATGAGCCACAGGAGAGATATTGAGGAGTTATAATGTGAGAAATGTACTTTCCCAGTTGCCTGCCTGGAGCTAAGGCAAAGGTGGTGGACGAGGTGGAGGAAGATCTTATTTAGCTGGAAATGGACAAAATGGTGAAGCAGCACTTTGTATTCATCTCACCAACTTCTGCTCTCCCTCACTGCCCTTCATCTTGCCTTGGTCACCATGAGCTTTGGCTCTTAACTGTAGTGCGGAATAACATGGGCTAACGGTTATAATTAAGGCTGTCCATAAACATTCAGACATTCAAATGTTTGTTTGTTACATCTGTATTGAAATATTGAGTCAGTATTCAAAGCTGTGATTATTTTATTTGTCCGTCCTTGTCTCGTTTCCCCTCCTTGGTTCAGCAGTTAATTATTATGGCTATAATGACAGCTGCACAGCAGACTAAATCATGTCCCATTTAACAGTTGCACTAAATGCAATTTTAGACTGTCTCTACCTTTGCAGTATGGAGAGAGGGAAAGGGCAGAGAGACAGAGAGAGAGAGGGCAAAAGAGACTTCTGTCATTAAGACATTGCAGGCGAATCTTTTCTGTTCATTTCTTTTTGTAGTGTGACTGATTATCTACCACATGGAAAACATAAGTGTTCAACATACTGATCTTGTCCATGCAAGTGTTTCCATTGCTCTCTGACACTGTAGTAGGCGCTGTGGACAAAGACAGCAAACACAGGGAAGGCCACTGTAGAAGAAGAAAGCATGAAAATCTGCACAAACAGTCATTTATTAAAACTTTTACAGTGGCTGCGTTTCACTGTTATACAACATGTGTGTTGTTTGCTGGAAGCGCCTGAGTGAACTGTCATTACTGCCTTTTTTTATGCTGTGTCATTGTATGTATTGGAACAATGCAGGATAATGACATGACGAGCTTTAAACTTTAAGAGTCTCGTCTGAAACTTACCTAACTACATAACTGTGATGCAAATAGGGAAGGTTGATGGAAATGGAAGACAGCGCCACACAGAGGAGTGTACAAGTGTGTTGGCTAAACTACTTTTGAACCAGATACTGCTACATGTTTTTCTGTCCTGATCGACAGCAAATAAACTTTATTACAGGTTTGAAGACAAGGTCCAGTTGGGTGGATAGTAAAAAAAAATGACACTTGATGCTGTTAAGAAAACTCAAATCAAAACTCTAACCGCTGCCGCCCTCACATCACTAAGGACATGCATATTGAGTCTTTCAAATATTTCTTCTTGGTGGCATGAAATCACATCTCTGGCAAATGTGTGACTGATGATGAAGTTCAGTTGAGGAATGGCACCGTCATGCTTTGGCTATACTTAGAAGGCAGAGTGGGTCAGCGTGCTAATCTTGCTTCATGATTTTGCAACGGAATTTCAAAAGTGTGCTGTATCCTGCCGAAGGAAAATGGTATTACTGTCAGTGCCAGACCCCAGAGCACTGAAAGGAGCAGTTTTCAGCAGCTGATATTTATGTTCCAGAAGGAAATTGTCCTTTTCCTTATTTTTATTTTCTTATAGCCAATCAGGATGGATGTATAGCCAAGTGAAAGATAACAATAAAATTGGACTCTAATAGGGAAAAGTAGAAGTTGGAGAGGAAGTTAAGCATCAAGATTGTGACAGAATAAGACAGGAAGAAATGAACCAAAATAAAACCAAAAAAAAGTTAGGGCAGTGGTGCTGGACCCCTGTCTTTTTAAATCCTGCTATATGCCCCTGGGGGAGTGGAAGAAATAGTCATGGAGAGAGAAGGAATATTTATAGTCTCTCAATACTCCCTCGTTCATCACCCCAGCTCTGCTAGATATTATATCTAGTTTGTGTTGTGTTTCTGTCTTAAGGCTGACTACAGCACAAAGAAAGAACCAATGTAAGCACTTCCTATACCTAGGCATATGGAGGCAGGGGAGGTAAAGAGGGGGGGGAAAAGTCCAGGGCAGCAAGCCTGAGGCAAGGAGAATTATATATATCTAGAGAGTTATATATCTGTAGAGAGATAGAGATTGCAAAGTAGTGGGCTTGCTACCACACCCAGGGACCCGTCTAGTAAGTGGAACGGAATAATAAGAGCCATCTACTTTTGCACACATAGGTGCAATAAACTACTGGGTAGGCCCTTCAGGGCATAACCCGAGCCACTTGCAGAGTTTAGACCGGGGCTTATGAAGCTAAACACTGTGTAAGCAGTATTGACTCTTGGTTTTCTGTCTAACCTGCTCATTGGAGAATAAACCATAGCTCACTGTTTAAACATTCTGTACTATATGTTTCTGCTCATGGACTATAGTAGAGCAATGGGACTGTCGGTGTTTCCCCATGGATTTCTCTGCATATTTATTTTTTGACATGTTTCAATTTTTCAGTTTGTGCAAGCACTCTTAATGACCATTTCCTACCACATTGATATACTTGGGGTGATATGATAAAACAGATTTCATGTTGGGAGATATTGCAAATATCTGACACTGAGACATAATGTGTGTAGCTGGTATATGGCTGTCTTCAACTTCAAATCATACACACCTGCAGAACACAGCTTGACCACATGTTTGTGGTGCAAGCTGTTTTTGATTACTTAAAATATTGTCTTTGACTGAGCTGCAGCAGTATTATTGCATTTTTCCAAGTGAGCTAACTTTAGCTTTGTGTTGCACAGTGGCAACCCACTGACAGACAGCCTGTGATGTACATTAAAAAAAATGCTTATTGTTTTCTGTGGAAAATCCCATGCACCATTTGGCATCTTGACACGTGTAAACTACAGGAAAGCATCAGTTTTTATTACATTCACTACTAGCACCACTACTACTACAACAACAACAACTACTACTACTACCACTGCTTCTGTCTTTATAGGGCATTCAATATGATCTAAGGTACAGGATGGTGTATTTTGTGCTGATGAGGCAAACCGTTTTTTTGCTAGGTTTGACAAACATGACATCACTGTTGAACGTGAAAGAGCTCGCTCCACTATCTCTCTAAGGGGGTCTGATGTTAATCTCAGTCCCCCTATAACAATTACATCTGATGAGGTCTGCTCCTAGCTAGGGATGTGACGATTACAGATTTTCTTGGTACAATTATTGTCAGAGAAATAATCACGATATTACGATTATCGCGATTATTTTTGCATTAATTAATTTCACACTACCGTGAATAAGTTAAATCACATGAACACTCCTTATAGGTCTTATTTTAATTTATTTCCCTCTTTGGATGCTCTCATAACCAAATAATATAGCAACAATGTAAAGTAACCAAAAACTACAAGAAAAATGATAATAATCCCATTTGGAATTAAACAAAAATCACATCTGCTCTGTAAACAATCAATAAATGCTACATATTACTTCTCTCAGGGAAAACATATATAAAGGCTACAGGACCTTTACCTGGACTCGGGAGGTTTTTTTCTGTAAACTACACTACAAAAAATATTTTTGAACATTTCTTTTGAATCTGTGAAGAGAAAACACAAGGAAAAGACATATAGCTAGCTTTTGGCTTACAGCTGCCCATTAGCAGCTTAGCTACCCCTTTAACATAAAAATAATACTGTGAAAATAAATAAATAATAACTGAAATTAAATACAAGCTAGCTATGTATTTCCTTTTAAAATAAAACAAGGGGTGAAAGGCTACAGGTCCAAACTGCAGGCTTGCTTTGAGTCTTTTCAGTTCAGGTTAAAGTGCAAGAATGTCAGCATGTTCACATGCTCAGTGCTGAGTCTTGATCGCTGAGGAGAAAGGATATGGCCACTTGTGCTGAACACTCTTTCGGAAGGTACACTTGTGGCAGGGATACAGAGGTATTTTCTGGCCACTTTTGAAAGCATTGGCATTTCTTGCACATGTTCCCTCCACCAAGCCAATGGGTCATCATCAGCACTGACAGTAGGGAGGGACAAGTACAATTTGCACTCTGAGTCAACTTTGTCTTTAAGTGTTCCCATTTCACTTCCTGCGGCAGCTGATCTGTTCTTCTTTGCAGTTGTTATGTGCTTTAATAACCCAGACAGGCTCTTCTCCTTCCTTTTTGTGGTGATCGTGGTTGATGTGGTGGTGGTGGAGGAGGTACCCTGTTCAGTGGCAGCTGGAGGCTCTGATGTGTGCTGTGCAAGTGCCAAGGCTTCATCTCTACATGCTTTGACGGTGTCATCCAGATTTTCAACAAAGCTTCCTTTGAACCTTGGGTTGACAAAACTGCATATGTTCAGCACTTTTTTCATTTGGCCTGTATATCTCAGGTGCTGTAGCAGGTCTTCCCTGATTACCTTCTTCATTTGTTTTATGAGATTGCTGTCTTCAGCTTGTTCTTCTAGTATCTCAGTGTTGATGTGTTCCAAGACTGGCTTCAGGGAGGAGAGTGTGACCTGTCTCTCTGATGCAAGGATGTCAGTGAAGTCATGGAGAGGACGAAGGAGCTGGCTTTCCTCCTCCAGGACAGTGATATCATTGTCCTTGGGCATCAGATGCCAGGTGGATCTGTCTCCTGCTAGCACTCCACAGATGGCCTGCTGTTGCTCCAAGAACCTTGACATCATTTCAAATGTGGATCCCCATCTGGTGACAACATCATGTATCAACGAGTGCTCTGGGATGTTCAGTTCAGCTTGCTTCTTTTGAAGCTCACGTTTCCTTTTCCAGCTTCGAGAAAATCCCTGCACCAAATGCCTGCATGCTCTGGTAGCAGATTCTACCCTTGGTATCTTGAAGACTTTGGAAATGGCTAAATTCAAATTATGACCAAAACAAGAAAACCAAACACAGGGAAATCCTCCAAAGGCCTTCTTCGTGTTACTTGCATTGTCTGTTGTGATTCCAGACAGACATTCTTTGTTTATTTTCCAGTCTGAGAGCATGTTCCCCATCATCTCTGATATATGTTCAGCAGTGTGGTCCTCTGGAAAATAACTCAAGTCTCACTGTCTCAAGACAGTGAGAGAGTGGATATGTAGTGGATAGTGAAGCTCATGAAGGGCTCACCTGTACCACCGGTGCTGGTCCATAGGTCAGTGGTTGCACCAAACCACTCACCCTCTGACAGCTGTTCCTCCATACCCTCTTTGACTTCGTTGTACATGGTTGGAATTTTGTTGGTTGAGAAGAAGTTTCTTGTGGGTACATTGTACTGTGGTACAGCCTTTTTCATGAGATGTAGGAATCCAGGTTTTTCCACAATCTGATATGGCATCATGTGCTTGTAAATAAAATATGCCACAGCTGTATTAAAATTCTGAGCTTGTTTAGAGGTAGGAGCATAACTGACACACTTTGCTAAGGATTCTGCAACAGTCGGCTGTTGAGCTGCCGTTCCTCCAGAATAGACCTGAAGGTGCCGGTGAATAAGAAAAGAGAAAATAAATTTAAAACATCCAGTTGAAAAAATATAAATATTAGTGATTATATGCAAATATTTGAAGTGTTTTATAGGACCAAATATTAATCCTCAGGGGTAATGTCATATATACTAAATGTTTAAGCTATTAAAATCATTTTAATAATTTGTTTGTCTAATCTTATGTGGCCAGATAAAAATATGTATCTATTATTTTGGTCCTTTCATTTTATTTTTAAATTACATTGCCACAAATAAATGGAGGTAATGATAAATGTTCACTGACTGAGGACCTTTAGAAGATTACATTACTTTTTCTTATACAAGCCATTGCACAGTGATACTGAAACTGTTTGACGACTTACTACTATGAGACATGTTCGGCCTTACGTAATGTTACGTGAATGCGGCTTAACTTGTCCCGTTGCACTGTATGCCGAATCGGTGTCACACACAATTAATGGCAAATGACACGGTAAGTATTTTCTACCAGTTCATTGTTTTTTTAGGTAAACATTGACATGACTTAACCCAGTTACTATTTACCTTTACTTTTGCGTACAACGCCGGGTGGTTATCCCGCAGGTGCTGAAACATATTTGACGTATTGCCTGATTTCAC
The DNA here is from genome assembly GCF_963691925.1 of Scomber scombrus. Classification (NCBI taxonomy): domain Eukaryota; kingdom Metazoa; phylum Chordata; class Actinopteri; order Scombriformes; family Scombridae; genus Scomber; species Scomber scombrus. Next base: position 11,708,686 of record NC_084971.1, on the reverse strand, counting down.
GGCAACTTTTTTGTGGCATGTCTTACACTTAGGCAGGCCGTCTTCCCCTACTAGGTAGGGGAAGGTGGTCCCCTACTACAAGTATCTTGGCGTCCTTGTGGATAACAGGCTGGACTGGAAAGAGAACACCCGAGCCATTTTTACAAAGGCCCAGTCCAGGCTGTTCTTCCTCAGGAAGCTTCGGTCATTTGATATCAGCAGGTCACAAAACCGAAATAGGATCAACAAGTTAATAAAAAAGGCAGGATCCATCATTGGTTTGCCTCCTGACTCACTAGAGGAGGTCATGGAGAAGAGAGGATGCAGGAAACTCAGTAGCATCCTGCGCAATAAGGACCACCCATTGTTTGGTGTTTTTAGTGAACTGAAGAGCTCCTTTAGTGCCAGATTAGTGATGCCAAGGTGCTCTTCAGAAATATTTAGAAGGTCCTTTATACCTGGTGCAGTGAGGTTTTTTAATGAACATTGCTGTTGACTGCTGAGTGTTGTGGATTGTTTGATTGATATTGATGTGGTGCTTTGCACTTAACTTGTACTGCCTGAGTCTGTATGTTTCCTTGCTGTATGTTGTCTGGCTGTTTGTGTGAGAAGGTGACATTCAATTTCCCCTCCAAGGGATTAATAAAGTACTTCTTATCTTTATTCTTATCTACAGCCCTTTTTACGTGACTAATGCTATGTGATGGGGTCAGCTGAGTTTTACTGCCAGCCTTCATTAAGTTTAACAGAGAGAAGGAGAGATGTAGTCAAGGAAGAAAAAGCGTCAGGAAAGAAACACATGGCTATAGACAACAAGCACTGGCCCAAAGATGGATAAAGTGATTAGGGTTGCTACTATCTTTATTGTTGCTGAATGTGTTGATTGAATATGTTATTTATTATTTAGTCTCTAAAATTTCCCAGAGAGAATAAATAGTTTGATTGATATTTGATTGATATATCATACAAATCATCATGTGTTTATAAATAAAAAACAATGTTGATTTCTTCCCATGGAGCTGACATGTAAATTTACTGGTTCAGTACATTTCTGCTGTCAGTCAGCCTGGTGAAAGGCTGACCGACAGCTGCTTCCATAGTTCTATAAATAGAGATGCTGAGCGCAGGTTGGAGCTCATCATCATCATCACCATCACTGGACAATGATGATCTTGTCCACCATTCACTGCGTTCAGTGTCTCAGTCCACAGAAGTATCGGTCTGTTAGCTGACTGACGACAGAATGAGCTGTTACAAATCCATGTTTCTGTCACATATTTATATCACTGCAGGTATGAGTTGTCGCATTTTCATATTGTTTACTCGTTACGTCCCCAGTTTGTAAAGGCCTTTATTGTGGGACATTTTATCTTGTCAGGAAAACAGCAAGGGGTATGACCCCACCATTATTAATGAGGCCACTTACCTTCTGTTGACAGTTCAAAAAGTGTTTGTGAATGGGACCTAGTGCCTTAACAAATTTATTAAGTGCATGATTACCAAATGTTTTGGGGATTTTTTTGGTACCATATTACTTCCATGAAAAGTCAGCTCTTTAAACAAACACACTGTGCCTGTTATCATGCTGTGTATGGAACATGGATTGTAGTTTCAGTATTATCGCATGCTGTGTAGGTGCTGGTGTCAGTGTGTGGAGTTGGGAGGAATGAAGTTGTTTACTGTGTATGCCTGCATGTGTGTATGTGTTACAAGACACCACACTGGGTTTGATTTAGGCTCAGTACTACCAAATGGTCCTGTGTTTTTCTTTACATTTTTGTCATTTTTTGTTAAAAGCTGCTGCACTCTAGCAGCAGTTGTGAACAAACGCTTACATCATTGCTTCTTTTCATCTATCCCTTTTCTGACACACTTAATTATCTCAGTTATTTCTGCCTTTTGTGAAATGGGCCTTTTCCTTTGGTGCTCATCTCTTTCTCTCTCTGTCTCTCTCTCTCTCTTGTGCATGCTTGCTGATGCTGAATCTCTGTTGATTCTCTCTGTCCATTCTTCCTTAAATAAATAAATATGTTTTGAGTGTGAAAGAGAGATGAATCTAGTATCCAGTCCTCCCTTTCCCTTGTGTGTTGCCAATAAAGTCCAAACTGCAGCTAAAAAGCAGCCATAATGGTGCCATATTTTGTGCAGTGAAATGTTTCAGTGTTCTTCCAGTGAATTCAGGGGTGATTTGTTTGGATCTCACTCATTAGCCATAGTCATCTGAATTATTGATGCAGTAGTGTCAGGCCTGTTTTCCCAGTGATTGATGGCCTGTGTTCCCAAGTCATTTTCTTCCTCTGTTATTCCTCCCTCTCCTCCTCCTTTTTCCCTCCCCTTTCCAACACTTCTATAACTAATTTTCTAAGTGGCAAAAGGATTTTATCTCCTGCTCTCAATCTCCTTATCCACCCCTTTCCCTCGTGTGTCACCTCTCTTGTATTTTTTTTATGTCAACCACCTTTCTCAGCGCACCCCTTTGACATTTCTATAATTATGTGGTGTGATGAAATGATTAGCGTACTCCAATGATCCTGAGAGCTCTGCGAGATAGGGTTATACAGTCCTGGTAGGTTCAACCAAAACTGACAGGTCAAGGGGGAGGAGGTAGACAAAGCACTCCCCGGTCCTTTAGGTTGGGGGTTGTTCGTGGAGTTAACTACATCATCCTGGAAAAAAGTGTTACATACAGAAAATTTGATTTGAATATGCATCTTTAACTCCATCGTGGAGCAGGTAATGCTGTACAGATCAGAGACTTGAAGAACAACAAACCATACCACAAAACAGGCTGTAAACATTCATTAACACCTGCCTCAGGGGAACACTAAACATCTTGCGGAGAGGCAAAGTAAGCAATGCGAACTTGTGGAAAAGAACAAGTCGGAATCCTGTTGACAAATTTGATGGAGGAAGTGGAGTTGGATAGGGTGCAGCCTCAGAAATCTAACATAAACATCACCCAACAAGCCCTGAAGTGGAATCCCCAAAGAACAAGGAAAAGTGGTCGCCCCAGCTGGAGAAGAGGTGTTCAGGCAGGAATTTCTGGAAGTGGGCTTAACTGGGGAGATCTTGAAAGAAGAGCTAACAATCAAGTGAGATGGAGGACATTTGTCAACACTTGTCATGATATAATTTCTCTCTTTTACTTCACTTTGTTTCCTACTCTTCTCCTCACCTGGTTCTCCCCTGTTCCTCTTTGCTTTCCCTTTCCCTCCCCTTTTCCCTCCCTCTTAACTTGCCGTTTTCCTGACATTTTTGAGGCCAACCTTATTAAAACTGAAAGGAGTGCAGGGTTGTTTTTACTTGTTGTTGTGAACATTCATTTCTCAGAGCCATTTATCAATAGTATAGGCACTTGCAGCCTCTGAAATGTCCCTCTCCCTGTTGCCTGGTTAGCCATTCAGTGAGTCATTTCTTCTGCTGGATAGTCAGTTACTTATTTAAAAAGTCAGTTAGTTATTTATGATGTCAAGCTTGTTGTGGTTGTTCAATCTGTCATTTATTTAGTCACAATTATACTGACTCACTTAGTCAGTCATCAGATCTGATTGTCAGTCAGTCGCTTGGTAACCTGTTTAGAAAATAACTCAGTCAGGAAGTCATGCTCTCAGTGACGGGTTAGGGTTATTTTTCATTCATTCAGCCAGTTATTTAGTACCAATTCATGTCATATTGAGTTTACTGGTTTCAGACTAGTTAATGGTGTTTATGTCATCATTACATTTGTATTTACATCTGAGAAACATAGCTTAATAACTAAATAAATAAAATGGAATTACCTGCATCATTTCAGGCCAAGTCAGTCTTAAATTAAACCCAAATTCCCAAGTTTAGAGTTGAAGAGTGCAAACCAGGTTATTTTATATGGCAAGAAATTGCTATGTCCCCATAAATCAATTACAAACTCAAACTCCTTGACTTCTGTGTGACTGCCAAACTTTAATATGTTAATATCCCTATGTTGTCTGACTGTTGCATCAGAAGAATTAATGCTATGATTGCTGATGAGACCTTTTGGTTACTGGCCGGACAGTCTGTCTAACTACTAACGGCTACCCTACCATACCTCCTCTCTGATCATTAATTCCTGTCTTTCTTCATCACTCCTTATCTCCAGAGGGAAAAGTTGTCATAACTCTCTCCTTTGCCCCCTCTCTCCTTATCTCTCTCCTCTCTGTCACTTCTCCTCTCCTCTCATCCCATTTTCCATTTTCTTTCTTTATCCCTCAACTTTCCCCCTTGTCCTCCATGCCTCTACTCCCATCCTTCTTTGCTCCCCTCTGTCGTCTCCCCCATCCCACACCCCTGCAGTGACAGGCTTTGCCGTATGGCTGATATGAGGTGGTATATTATCCCATTGTGTATGTGTGTGTGTGTCTGTCTGGCTTGTGGCTGATAAGACGTCACACTCTTATCCTCCCAGACAGACCTGTGTTGCCGTGACGGTTCACAGGCCACACACACACTCTCATACTCATACACAGTTGCACAGAGAAACACATAAGTATACACGTTAACAGATATGCACTTACAGTCTTGAAAATGTACTGGATTGAAAGCCTTATAGTGGAGCTTTTCCTAAAGCTGTGTATGTGTAATCTATATGCGTGTGTGTGTGGGTTTTTCTGTGTACATGTTGCCTGTCACAGATATCTGATGATTCTCTTATTAAACGATTAGTCTTTCTGCTTCACTGGCAGAAAGCCTGTTAACACTCAGAAAGCCTGTTAACACTCTGCACAAGGCTAAAGACTGTGTATGTGTGTACATTTGTGTATGTGTGTGTTGTTTTGTCTTTCTCTGCATAGTTGTGAGACTGTCATAAGACTGCCTTATTGAAAACACTTTTCATGAGAGCATAAGTAAGACCGTAGGGAATATGGTTGGGTACTGAACTTGGAACTTCAGGGTATTGACTGAATTATATTGGTACTACCCAGTACTGATTCATGAGAGTGAGCGCACATTTACCTGACTGAAATATCTCTCATGGAGGCGCAGACACTGGAAAGGTTACACATTTGGGGATACAAAGAGGACACAACTGATTCATTTTACCAGTCTGCATGTTGGCTATCAAATAGTAAGCATAGCCGTGCTGTGTGTAGACTGTGTAAAAATAAGGTGTAGTGGTGGTATCACTGGTTTAATAGCACCATACTAGGCAGATGACAGGTGTGTTTACAGTGTGTGTGTGCTCTGAAAGATGTCATGATGTGGCTATATAATCACACAGCTGATACACTGTTACATGCTAATCTTATGAAAACACATGGGTGAGACATTTGTTTACTTATGGCCTCAATGTAATAGAGTAGTATTACTTTGTTATTACAGAGAGAGTAAGGTACTGAAAAAAGGTACCGTTGGGTATCTGTTCCAAATTCCAGGTACTGGTAAGGGTATTGGTTAGAGATAGGGATACTCAATATTGACTTTTCTGCCGATATCCGATATTCCCCAACTCTTAATTTCCGATACCGATATCACCCGATACCGATATTTGCAGGCTTTTTACACCAAAACTATTAGGTAACAACATAACATATCTCCTACTGTTGAATTAACACATTATGCCTAATTTCATTGTGATGCCCCACTCGATGCATACTTAAATGCAACATGGCTTTCCAAATGTAAACACTGTCTGACTGTGCAAAATAAGAGAACAACTTCAATTTAAGTTATGGAAAAAAGTGCCAATATGGCACTGCTATATTTATTATGCTGCTTTGCAGTAATTGCAAATTACAAATGTACTATCCATAGGACACACTTGGAAATAGTTCCAAACCACAGACATAAGCCCCTTTTCTGGAGGCGGGACCTTTTATAGGACTCTCTCTCTCGTCCTCTCAGCTGTTGTGTCTCCAGCAGAGCAGGACCCAGATAGGACCCACCGGACTCTGATGGTGACGTCACAGAGGCGACTCGCCTAAAGCATAACAGAGAAAATTACGACAAGGAGGTAAACCTTGTTTCTTTTTGTGTGTACGTGTTCATGGCGGTGGACACTATGAACTTGTTAGCCACGGTTAGAGACCCACGAGTCTAGCATGTTGTTGTTGTTATACGTCATCAAGCGCTCGCCGGTAAATGTCCCATGCTGCGTTCATGCAGGCTCGGAAAGGCTGAAGCCTACAGAACAAATATCGGTTATAAAAACCCTATACCGATACTTCCCGATATTACATTTTTAAGTGAATATAGGCCGATAATATCGGAGGGCCGATAATATCGGACATCCCTAGTTAGAGAGAAAGTGAGAGAGACAGATTGCTTCTCCCCAGAGGTCTGTCTTGCCTTGTTTGACCTGAGGATAATGCTCTTGTGGCCAGAGTGAGTCCTTGTTTGGTAAAGCTACACCTAGAAATAATCGAACTGGGTATGAATTATTGAATTATGTTAACATAGCCTTTTGAAAGCATGTATTTATCCAGGGAATGTCAAGTAACCACCATGGTCTTTCTAGCTCTTCCCCTGCTCAGACATAGTCACTCCTAGGAGACTTTCGACCACTGAGCAGTATTATAGATTCAGCTGGAGCAGGGTGTGGGGTTTGAGGGTTGGGGAGGTGCAGGCATATCTAACCTCTGGGCCTCTTTGGTTATTGAGGTAGAAAAATTCATCTGAAAGTTGAGACAAAAAGTTAGAAATGTGCTCATCCTCCTCCAGCTGCTTGCATTGAGATTTATAAGAATTACAATTCTGTCTAAGCTTGCCTGTCTAACTGACAGATTATTTATGGCCCCAAAACAAGTTATTATACACGCACACACACACACACACACACAGAAAAATGGTAATATAACATGATGAACTGAAACAGTTTAGCATAAAGCTGTAGTCAGGATAAATGCTAAATGCCATTTAGTGTCAGACCCAGTCTTTTTCTCTCTTCCTCTCAATTTCTCACTTTCACCCCCACTCTGTTCCTCAGCTCCCTTTTTGTCTTTATCTTTTTTACTCTGCTTTTTTGGGAAGTAGAGTATGAGTGCAGCTAGGCCAACAAATCAGCAGGGACAGTACACAAGCCCATATTAGCCTTTTGCAGATACATGTCGGTATCACAGTATGTCAGTCAGTAACAAGACATGTCAGTGCAGTGCATGCAGACATGCAAAAATTGCTTGAGATTATTTAAAGACAGTGTTACCATTAAAGTTTGTCCATCCGAAAGCGCTGACAATGCCCTGGCCAGGTTTGGCTGAGACACAACACCAAAAAGACTCATCATCCTCAACTACCAAGCAGCCACAGAGATGGATTGCTCAGATTTAATAACAGAAATGTTTATTTTCAGTGTGTTTTAAAATAGAAGGAACTTGGAATTGACTTCAGGGTGAGCAAAGGCCAATATAACAAAAAAACAAATCTGAGTAGGAAAAGAATGAATGTAACCTAATAAAATCAAAGAAACTTTAAGAAAATTAACTTATAAAATAAGGATTTCAGTTTCAATTAATTTTGCTTTTGATAGATCAACACCCATTAACCAGTAACTAACCAGTACATTTTTAAGAAAAGTTGCAATGTAGTTTTCATTTGTAAAAACTCTATAGCAGTAATTGGTCAGAGCTTGTTTGGCCGGGCTAGCTTGAATTTTAGCTACACTTCTTCTGCTCAAAGTGTTTTTCAGTGTTTAATTACAGTAGCTCTCGATGGTTTAACATACTTGGTCTTGAGGTACCAAACTAGTTCTTTCAATCCCACAATAGAAATACAACAGGCCTGTAGCCATCTTACCATCAACCTGGCTAGATTTAAAAAGAGGCGCTTCTATATTCTGAAAAGGATCATCCTATTTTTTAACATCTATTTTAATTAACATGGGCACAGAAAACAACACACCTTAAATACAGCGGCCAGATCAACACCATCAGTCCATTTCCCTTGTGCCAAATAGGTCATTATCATGTTCCCAACTTAACAGATAATAGGGTTTTTTTCAAAAGTTTTGATTCCCATGCTGTTAAAAACAGGTTTTCTCAGAGTTGAAACTGCCCCAGCTAGAATGCAATGAAAGTGTATCCTGATTCTAAATGTAGTCTTCACTAAAACAAACAAGGACGGTAAGGGAAGGTTCTTTGAACTATGGCTGACAGATCATGTCTTTAATGAGGAGCTTGATTTGTGATGATGGTTGCACCCCTTTTTTCAACTGAGCAACCGGCTGGGCCTTCCCAGCTGTTCATATTATTGACCAGCCAATTAGTCTCAACAGCAGAGCTCGGAGCAAGAAATGATTAGTGCAACTAGCTCACCATCTCGAAGACAGAGACTAAGACAGCTGTAGCTTGCTGGACTAGAAGAAGTTACATTACTGCTATGACAGCAATGTAAGGCTGCATTCAGACTACTTGGATGGGGGGCTTTAAAGCATGCCTTTTGTTCCAGACAATAAAACAAGAAAGGTTCTGGACAGCAGCTTTCCTCTGGTGGCTTTATTGCCAACTTGTTCTGAAATTAGCTCTTTAGTCAGTACGCCAGCTCATTCAGGTCTAACTGCGTCATCATGACAATGGTGTGATAACATGTCTAGAGAGCATTGTGTAAAATGGTCCCAGCAGGTCATGACTACAGTGTCTGCTCTCTCTGTCTCTTCACATGATCTTTGAACAGAGAGATGAAACAAAAGGAATGCTACATCCATTGAGGCAGCATCAGTATAGCAACAGTCTTCATATTATCCTCATCTGTGTCCAATTTTGCAATATATGCCTCATGAAAAATAACTCTATGCTAGTCAGTCCTGCTTTTCCCACAAACTGCACACAAGTCATAATTTTGGCAGCATATTTACCTCAGGTAAAAGTCTATTTTAAGGCAATTATATGAGTAATCAGTGTTCCCTTGAATAGTGAAATTAGCAATACTTTCTCTCTGTGGGGAAAAGAAACATTCTTTGAGTCAACAGAGACACTTGAGACTAAGTTTGCATGTAACTACCATGAATACAACTGTAAACATAAGAAATTCTATTTAAAAAAAATGTTTTTAAAATTTTATTTATGTTGATATATTTTATTTATGAATTGATATAAATGGTCAAAACTCCCACCAATATACTACATTAAGACACCAAGACGTTAAAGAACAGCAACCAAAAATTTGATTTGATACCAAAAATGTTCTGTTATAAATGCATTTTTTCGGTGATTAGATGGCAAGCACATCTGTTTTATAAATTGTTCAGAACCCCTCGTTGTCATTATACTTATGAGAGCCATACTTCCTCTGAATGCCCTAATTTAGCCTAACTTTAGCCCCCTTCCTGACAAGCTAGCATGACATGGTTGGAACCAAATGAAATGACATGGGTCTTGGGTCTTTTTGCCTGTGTGACCTGTTTCAGTCAAGTAAAAAAAAAGGGCTCACTACAATAAAATATCTACTATGGGAACTAACATAATTTCTCTCGAATACAGCCGGACTCATTGAATCCACAACAGTCTCAGCTTTTCATTGCAAAAAAAAAAACTGCATGGGATTAGCATAACGTTGGCAAGTCTGTAAAGGGGAGACTTGTGAGTACCCATAGAACGCATTTTTATTCATATGCCTTTAGATGAGAGACCAAGGGACCCCTTTTGAAAATCTTTTCGCTTATCATAATTTCGCCTAACTTTGGAGCATTATTTAGCCCTCTTCCTGACAAGCTAGCATGGCATGGTTGGTACCAAATGTACCAAAACCAAATCTTGACTCTAGATATAAAACTGAGCCTGCTACAGACTGAAAGACAGTAATGTTGGCTGTTGACTGTTTTGAGGTAACTTGTGGCTAGTTTGTGTTTCCTTTGAACAATTAGCCAGGTGTACTTGTTATATTTTTGGAGATTCCTGACTGCTATTCTTCCACATGTAATAAGTCTAGTGAGACTGAATGCTCACCTAAGCAGAAGCACAAATGTGAATGGCTTATGAGGCTAATTAGGAGCCCATTAAGCTCACAGTTATTAGGCACTATTACTAGTGTTAGCTTTCAAAGGCTAATGAGGTAGCATACTAGGCCAATTACACTTGTATTTCTAATATGCTTATATATGCATTATGCACTTACCCCTGACTTTGACCATTAAAAATTATCACAGGAAGCAGAGGATAAAGTCTGCATGCTGGATAGGTGTATAGTTAAAGGACGGAGGTAGAGGATTAAGTGGAAGGTTTAGAACTAAAGGTTACATGACAATGAGACACAGCACACCTGGGAAGCAGAAGAGAGGAGGGCAGCTGACCTGATAGTCAGACAGGCTTGCAACATCATGACCTTTAGTGAATCCACACCCCTCACTTTCACGTTATAGTCTTTTACTTAACACATAAGTCAGCAGTTGCCACATTTGCTTCTCCCTTTCTTTTCTCATCTTGAAATTCCTGTTTTTGCTAAACCAATTATTGTTGCGACAGTATTTTTGGCAACAAAGGTGAATTCAGGTCAGTCACACAGGAATGATACAGTTCTCTCTTCTACCTGGAAACTGGGAGCTGGGAATATTCACTGATATTTTTTTAACGTTATATAAGCAGTATTTTTTGTATATTTAATCATTTTTTCTTAATTCAAGCTTGATATACAAGTACATATGTTTTTCTGTTGTTGTTGTGTTTTAATTTGTTTAAGGAATTCATCATTATTAAATTCCCAGTGAAGTTTACAGTTTCAGTGCACTGTCTTTATAATTAAACTGTAAAATATCATGCCTGCATTACATATCTTTGTCACAGGGATTTGATAACAACATTGCCAAAAAATGTATTCTGTATATATAAGATTATGGCCGATATATTGATATCGGAATTTTTTTATTCTCTAATATCAGTATTGGTATCCGCCCCAAAAGTCCAGTGTCAGTCAGGGCCTAATGGGAACAAGGCTATAACAGTATAGACTTTGTCTTACCACATTGATTTGACAGCACATGCATTCAGTTAGGTGATTAACACATTAAACAATCATTGCATTTACATGGACCAAAGTAACCAGGTGATCCAACCCATCACGTGAACCATGTGCTATCGTACAACAGGGTTTCTGACCAGCTTCTTCCACTTATATATAAACTAAAGACTTGGAAAGTAACAGTGGAGCAGATGGATGAAAGGACAGAAAATTACTCGGACTAATGCTTCATGTATTTAAAATAATTCCATCCAAAGTCCTTAAAGTGAAACTAATAAAGTAACCTCTGGAAGTCTTAATAACTTTGTTTGCTCCAATAGTCATGCACTCTCTCTCTCTCTGTCTCTCTCTCACACACACACAAACACATGTGCACATTCACACACCAAAAAAGAAAAACACTAGAGAAAAAGTGAATATCTCAATATTTTCATAGGTGTACTTTTACACACTAAGGTTGGGTTGTTGACTGACAGAAAGTTGTACCCCAAAAAGTCTCATAGCAGTTGCCTGGTAAAAAGCTTTACTTGTGACGCAGTGATAAAAATGTTATGTTTGTGTAACCAAAAACTTCACTTAAATCACAGTGAAGCTTATGAGGAAACTAACCTGATTTTTGATAATGATTTGTGGCTGCAAAAATGGGTTTCAGACATCTCATCAAATTACTACAGTGTTGTCTTTCAAATTTCAAGTTTCAGTTTTCTCAAGTTTCAAGTCTCTTTGTTTGAGTTGGATCTAATTATTAAATAGAAGCAGATGGCACAGCATATTAATGTTTCTTTCTTTTCTTCCTCTCTGATTACATCTTTCCTTTCCATTTCAATGTGAACGTTGAATTTATCAATGCACTAAATTCCCCTGAAAATGTAATGCATTTATTTCCCCCCCTTATCAGACCCTATTTCGTCCTTATCAGTCTCCTTGTTGTGTCTCTCTTTTCTCTGTTTCTCACTTTTAGGGAGTCATATGCTAATGATATACTCTTTAATCACTCAAAAACCTTTTAAACACACCCACTCACCATTACACACACTCCATCATAGCCTCTGACATCCTTTGACTGAAGTCCTTGAGGTTCGTTAATCAAGCGGACCTTTATTTCTTTCTAATTTGATTAGGATGGATTAAGAAGGATGTGGCTGTAGATCAAACTGTGTAGATCAAGCTTTTTCTGTTTTATCTGTAGAGCTTAATTACACCTTAAGACCACCCACAGCTGACCCATGTTACTAAATCACTAAGCAAACAAAATGCAAAATGTGGACTCTTTTATCTTCTGATCACATAACACAATGTTTGAAGGCGAGCACTCAGCACAGGCCAGATGATCACACACAGTCACAGCAGTAAGCCCCAAACATGCAGAGCCTTGAATCTTTTTGATTACTCAGACACTCATGGATCATTTTGCTTGAAGCAGCAAGTTGATAAAATTTTTTGTTTGTTTGTTTTGTTTTTTTTAACTAAAGCCTGCTTCAGAGTAGGAGTGAGCTCAAGTAAAGATAACAGGGTGTGGAAAGTCTTGATAGTAACATATCTCCTACATTATGATGAATTAGCCATGTGTCAAGAAGCTGAAGGAGCTCCTCATATTAATTTCCTTTCAAATTCAAGTGGATGGCTCTTTGCTGCAAACAGCACATCTCTAGGGCTTAATTTCGGTATTTCCTTACAAGAATACACTAGTTCGAAATACTTTTTTTTTTCTTTTTTTCAGTTTTTACCCTGAAGTTGGTTTTCATTGCTTTGTTCTTTTCTTTTACTAAAGGCAAACATATATAAACTTGGCTTCACTTTTACCATTTACTCTTCTTCTTATACTCTTTTATGTAATGGTTATAACAAATTACAATAATCCAAATCAAAATAAATTGCAATAACTTTGTCAAGACCCACCTACCCTACCTCTGCAACCCTAAAATACCCCTTATACTATTACTACCACTACTACTACTACTTCTACTACTAGGCTACAAATACTAATACTACATTGCTTAAAGAATAAATATGTGGATTTGGCTTGGGTATGTACCTCACCAATATATGACAACAGTGTGAAATGTGAGATGTGTCACTTATGATAGACTTACAGATAATTGTCACCGGCTCTGCTACTTGTCGTAGCTTTAATGCGCTTTATAGTATGTTTCAGCTCATTGCTAAGCTGTCCAGCAACAACCTTATCTTTTTGGTTCACTCTCACAGCAGTAATTTCCTTTAGTTGATTAACAAGTAAAGGCAAAATTTCCTTCGACAAAATTAATTTGTGTAGACCGCCAAAAAAAACAAAAAAACAAAACCAGAAGTGTTGAAGTACTGAAACAGCTGAGTTTGTTGTTGAAGTGGCAGCCAGAAAGCAGTTGAAACAGCAGCCAAAGTGGATCGCTGAAAGAAGCGCCAGCCGAAGTGCAAGAATTGAAAGGAGAAATATCAGTTGACATGTAAGTGGTGAAAGCAGCTGAACTTGCTTCGAGAGAGACAGAAGCAGCCAAAAAAAGTCAGTTGACATGCAATGGATGAAAGCAGCTGAAGGGTCAGTGAAAGTGCAAGTGATGAAAACGGTCAGTAAGGCAGCCAAATCTCCTGTGAAGCCGAGGAGCCAAAGCCAAAGTTTGATGATGTCAATTATCTGAAGCCTGAACACATACGCGCCACAACACAAATATCAGAACCACACAAAACCCGAACTGTGACCACAGAAGAACATGTAGTGCTGCAGGAAAAAGCTAAACTGTTAAAATAAACTACAAATAAAGTTGAAAGCTGAAAGAGGAGTCCAAAGTCCAGTCCAAACAGAGGCATAAACACCTCAATACTCCATTCATTCCATTCCAGTCCATTCATTCAAATGGTTAGAAATGTGGGAAAAAACTGCAACATTTCTAAAGATAAATTAACATTTTGAAGCCAGAATGAAATCTCCACACAAAAACACATTTAAGTAGTTTAACAGACAAAAATCCTCCAGAAAAACAACAATAATAAAGATATACATTTGAGAATGAGTATGCAAGGTGATCACACTAAATAATAGTATGATTTTTACCACCACCAGTCCTACCCACAAGTCATTATTTTAATGTTTTATTCTTGATTATATGTATTATATATTTAATTTTTTTATAAAAGAAAGAAGTAGCCCTGCTATTACCACCAGTAATGATTAAAATATAATTTATAGTTTGTGTAGTTTTCTCTTCCATACATCTTTGTGACCTGCTTCTTAGCGAGCACTTTCATTACCTACTGTTTTATGTCCCAACCCAGGAAATTCACCCCAGTTAAGTGGGGCCAAGCTCCTGAAATAAGAGTTTACCTAAGTAACTTTAGTTTATCGTGACTTTTTCCCACTTTGATAGCTTGGAGTCCCTTCACAAACTGAACCACATCTCCCCCCTTAGCTCCATCCCTCACATTAAATATCTTGATTGAATTTGGTTGTGATTTGATGGATAAAAAGTTCTTCTTATTAGCTGTGTCTTTCTGATTATAGATGGTTGAATATCTCCTTGAGGATTTATTTTCTTTGTTGACACACACCTGGTCTTTCCTCCACCTCTTTCACCTGTGCTCAGGTATCCTTCAGCTCTTGTTTAGTTTTTTTTTAAATCATGAAAAAGATCCATGAAAGCTTGTTTAATTTCAGTCCGAAAGTCTTTCCTCATATTTTACAGCTTCATGACCATCTGAGGTCAATTATTTAATAGTGGCGATGACTATTTTAAGTAATTTCTTAGCGTTTTATCAAATTGAAGATGGTAGGGAGATTTTGAGTAATGCTGCTATCACCAGTGTGCATCTGACAGTAGACTGTCACTCTTACAACTTCCCTGACTTTGAGTGTTTACTTTTTAGTTTTGGCCTGAACTAGAAAAATTACACTTCACATACAGGGATATTTTTGTAATATGTCTCAACCAGCTTTTTCAGTAATTTAATCTCATAAATATTTGTTTATTGCACTAGTGGTGGAGTGATTGCATGGCTTACAGAGTTCTTAACTGTAGTTCCCCATAGGTGTCTGGTTCAAGGGCACAAAGGTAGCTGCACAGGAGAGAAAAATCATCTTTTTACATCCCTGCTATGCATAGATTTTTCTGCCTAGAATTTGAATAATTTTTTTTCAAATCTCTTTTTAAAAAAATCATATTTGCATCTGCTGTTGACTGCTTTAAGTTAACACCCCCCACCCCCACCCCCAATAAATGTAAATCCTTGAGGAAACTAATTTAACACAGATTTGTTTTGCATTGCATTTTGCTAGATAATCATGCGCTCTCTTAATAACATGCCTTTGGCTGCTAAAGTGAAAAAATAAGGAAATCATTTTGTTTGTTTATTTGCTCAGGTGACAAAATGGTCACCTATTTTAGATGGAAGCCGCATCTAGTTCTAGAGAGCAGATTGAGTCAAGCAGGAAGTCAGACACAGGAACGGCACAGAGTATCCAGTAAAGACTCCCAATCATATATTACATCACTACATCAACATTACGTCATAAGTGGCAGCTTCAAAGCCAGAAGTCAACCTGTCAGAGGATATTTGTCTCTGTGGATAATGAGAGATTCACAAAATCACAAGATTTTCTGACACCACAGTTGCCATGACTGTCCCAGTTCCTGGCTTCCTCTCCAGGTAGAAGGATGGCTCCCTTTTCTCTGGCGCTGTCAGAGCAAAATGCTCCACTTCTGAAATTCTCCTGGTGGGGTATGATGCTGTGCAAAGGATGGAACAAAACTATGTCGCAGCCAGAACACGATGCAGCTGTACCTGGTGGAGTCGAGGCGTTAGACTACACACTGCTACACACAGTGTATTGCATTGATCATCCTACACTGCAATGGGGATAAGCACTTGCCCACATGTGTGCATCGATAAATACCATTGTGGTATCGAATGGCCTTGGGAATGGAGGGAGTTAAAGATATTTGAAAAACTGTCACACTCTAATATCATGTTTGCTGCTGGCAAAAACTAGCACAAGCTCCCTCAGTTCTTGACTTGATTTGTAATACCAACAAGCTGTATTCAGCTTTAGTTGTGTATTACCAGCTTTAAATTATGTTACACATACATACTAAAACGGTAGCATTAGCATTTCAGCAGCATTTAACAGCAATAAAGTCTCTCATATCTACTGGCCTGCCAGCAGAACTTAATTGTTAATATTAATTTTAAAACTACCGTTTTACTTTACCATTTCTTTCTTTGTTTTCTGTCTTTTCGTCTCTTTCTTTTTGCTTGCCCAAATCATTTTCCTCCTTCATGCTTCCTCACTCCCTGATTTCCTCCCTTTTTTCAATTACTTTCTTCTCCTCCCTCCGTTTCTCCATCCCTCCATCTCTTGGTATTATTGGAGGGAGCAGTATAGTGACCATATGCTCCTTGAGTGCCTTCATTTCCCCTATTGGTTTTACAGTAGGACTGGTTGCTTGCTCTGTGTGTCCATCCCCCGTTTTTTATTGGGATGCCTTTATAACAAAATCAAACTGAACTGATGCCCCATAAACTCAATTGGAGTGTGTGCTTTCCCTAGAGAAATGATATCTGCACAGACAGGGAAAAGAAAAATGAAGGGGAAACAGGGGGGCAGGAGAGGTCAAGCAGAGTGACTAAACAATTAGTCTCAGCATACTGCTCCTATTCTGCGACTGAAAAAATGTACAGTAACTACATAATGCTGACCAGTGTGTCCATGTGTCAAATGACTGGACCAGCTGTAGTTTGGCTTCTCATACTATACAATCTATTGTTAAATATTCTTGCATATGTTTGAACAGACAAAGTGTGTCTGGAGAAGATGAACGAATAATGCTCCTTCCTCCCACCACAATCTTGCTCAGGCTATACAAACAACCGGTGAAAACTGAATTGGACTTTTCAAATGCAGAGACAAGTGGAAACAACTGTAGAAATAAGTATATTTTCAAAAAGCTGCAATTTTCTAATAAAACAGTTCTATCTTAAATACCTTAATATAGTTTATGGTCTTAATTCGGTTGTGTTATATTTTGGGGGGTTTTCTGTGAGAAGTGAATCTATACCCCCCCGGACATAATGCACATTGTTTTATCATTTTACTGCAACTTGAAAATGAGTCTTACATTTCCTCATAACTTGCATTTACGTCATCAGAAAAAGTTAACTTGATGAAACTCACAGACACCCTGAATCAGTGGTTCTTAAACTTTTTCTGTCATTCCCCACTTTGGACAAGGGGGAATTTTCAAGCCCCACCTGTCCCCATCGCCCCATCAAATGCTAACAAAATACCACTGAGCTGTAAACCTCAGCCTCAGGGTGGAGTCAGAGGTCATCTCAGTAAACTGGTCTCCGTCAGCAGATATAAAAACAGTAGGTGCTTCAGATAAATATAAATAAAGAGACAGCAGGAAAATCGCATGGTAAAAGCTGCAGCAGTGAACAGTAAAGCACAACTGGCTTCATACAGAGTTGCATACCGAATTGCCCAATGCAAAACTACACACGATAACTGAACAGGCACCAATGAAGAGGGTTGCGCCAGATGCGCAGCTGACTCACTGTGTCATTCATAGGGAAGCACTACCGTCAATGCAGCTCACCCCCAAACTAAACAAGGTTTTGACAGAGGTTGTAACTGTGGTAAATTTGATCAAAACCCGACCCCTGATAGCGCGACTGTTCTCCGCACTTTGTGAGGAAATGGGAGCTGATCATACATCTGTGCTCAGAGCGGAGTTTCAGATCTTTTTGTAGGAGGAACACATGTATGAGACAGTGATGGAACTGTCTTGTGTTTCTCTGCTGGCGCTGGATTGCCAACTTTTGTGGTCAAATTTATCCATTTTGTAATGTTAAAATTATTACCCACACTAGCATCCTACCTCTCTGTGTGGAAGTTTGTGTTGTTCCGCTGTAATTAACATGCCAATGTTAATCATCAACCGTCTCCTATCTAATGTTCTTTTAATATAGGCTGCATGTAGACTATTAATGATTGCTTTGTTTGTGTGCGGGTGTTTTGTCTTGAGTGTTTGATCTTTGTTGTCAATAAAGAAAGGCATTAATAACGATAGGCATAAAAAAGAAAATGTCCTCCCGTTTGTTGCGCCCCACCTGTCATGTCTCTTTTCCCCACCAGTGGGGTGCGCCCCACACTTAGAGAACTGCTGCCCTAAACCAACAAACACAAAAGACTTTTACTGCAGAACTTTTGTCTCCCCCTTATGGCAGTTAGAGGAAACAGTAGTTACCTGGACCCAACTGGTTCTATGAGATAATGTGTGAGCCGGTCCCCGCTGCTACTGTTGGGGCTTTAAGATGTTGGATAAATTGTTTTGAGCATCACAAACCCCACAAAATGGTTTGTTCCATCATCAGAATTGTGTCTTTTTGGTCAGGTAACATCTGTAAAGTCGAGAAGAGCCACACGATTAAATCATTTTATTCCTCATGTTTAGCAGAGGGCTAAACCGGAATTCGCTAACAGATGTGTCTGGTTTGTATGCTCCATAGGTATCCCTCACCTTTGGCAAACCAATCATTACAGGTTGATATAAAACAGGTGCTGTAGTGTTTCCCATAAGTACATTCAACAGTGGCGCACCGCCGCTTTTGAATTATCAGCGCCGCTACAAAAATGACTGTGCTTGAAGTAACGTGACGTTAGCTATGTTGATCACTTGCTCGATTTCATTAGAAGTTGCTAGCAGCTAGTTAACCATATAACTTCGCTTTTGGCTTCGGTGTAGGCTAGGCCTCATAACACAACCTGCCCCCTCCCTTCATAAGCTACTGAAGTAGGGGGAGGATAAAATCAGACAACCCAACTCTCCCGCATATTGATAGCGGCTCCTTGACACCCGCAAATGAGACACAATCTCCCGGAATCTGGAGCGAGCAAGCAAGAGCGCGCACTAGAGAGTGCCTGCGTGTGTTTTTTTTTTTTTTTTTTACAGAAAATACATATTTTTGTGTAGCATACATGTGTATGTTATTTTGTTAAAGCTATCAGACATTAACATTTAGTTGTTTTGTTTAAATTATTATTTATAATTTAATATTACTTTAACAACTCAGGGACATCCAAGCAGCAACATGTTGTTTGAGCACTTTTTTGCATTGTCAATTTGAAATGTTTTTGTTTTTGAATGAAGGGGTGGAATGAAAAATATGTTTTTATCCGATTCATCGATTAATCGAAAAAATAATCGACTGATTAATCGATTATCAAAATAATCGTTAGTCGCAGCCCTATTATTTTTCAAATTTTTCTTCCGGGGGAGCATACCCCCGGACCCCCCTAGTGTTTCTAGGTTACAGACACACAGTACCACTGCTACAAACATTTCTAGGGGAAACACTGGGTGTGCCAGTGTGGTAATGTGGCCAGACACCTGATAAAAAACTAAGCATCAGTCAGCATTGCTTGAACTCATTTGACAAATGCTTGAATGTAATGGAGCAGTCCAACTTTTATAAAGTCACACCATGTGCCTGAAAGGTTTAGAGAGAAGCCGGAAATCTGTAGGGGAAAAACAAAGACATATTTAGATATTCTATAAGCATCACGGAGAGACGCAACTGCTGGCACTAATGGGGAGAGAAATATAAAATAAAATCACCAGAGGGTGACGGACGGGAAGACACGTGGACAAAGGTGGAGGGAAAATGTATTTTATTTCAAATAATTGTTATTAGACAGATAAGCTGACAGATCTCCACCCCCAGCCGCTTCACTGACAAGTCATGGTATTTCTGGGAATCGCAGATTATGGGCTGACAAATGTGGAGCCGGCAATATGAAAGCATGTTGGTTTGACTCAATAGAGATGAGAGATGAAAACAATAACACTGACTGACAAACTGACTCACATAGACAGCACAGACACACTATGAAAATGTGAGTTGGTGTATGTGTTTACAGTTCACAGTAATAACTGTTGTTTCTCTTTCTCTATTCTCAGGATTTCACTTATTGCTTCCAATGGTGTGTGTGTGTGGTCTGTCATAGGCCACTTTTGGGGACACATCTCAGACTCTGTACCAGTTAATTGGGGCTGGCTTGTCCATTTGGGGACAAAAGCCATGTCCTCAGTTTGGAAAACGCTGATGTTAGGGTTAGGCTAGTAGTGGTTATGGTTAGGGTAAGTCTGCAGGATATTACTCTGTGTGTGTGTGTGTGTGTGTGTGTGTGTGTGTGTGTGTGTGTGTGTGTGTGTGTGTGTGTGTGTGTGTGTTCATGGGGGGTGGAAAGTGTCAAGGAGGACAATACACATGAACACACATTCATGTGATTATTTGTTAAAAGTCCCACATGTGTGTACATATGTGCATTTGTGTGTGATTAGTACTCAGCCATGCAGACGCATGTTCATGTACATGTCATGTATGTACGTCTGTGTGTGCATCCTGCTGCCTGTGCACATGTACGTGTGTGCGCACACTTATTTTAATCAATTCAGGTGCTCCTCTCTGTTATAGGATACAAATTCCGACTGGCATTAATAGGTCACGGTAGCTTACTGGTAAAGTAATAAACTAGCAGTCATAATGTTGACGGTTAAAATCCAGTGTCAAGCCTGTTTTCTTCACCCATAGAAAATGCCCATCATATTTGTTTTTGTTAGAGCTTTCCATCATGCTGCATGCAGAGGTGGACAATTACCAACATTCTTCAAAGTAAGTCAGTTAACTTGTTTTCTTATAGAGTCAGGTAGCATACTGTTAGATAAAGACTTATTTAAACTTTTTTCCAGCATCAATGCCCATATATAATAAATTCATATTCATTTCAAACAGAAAATGCAAATACCACACCTCAAGAAGATAGGTTACAAGTGGATAAAATCCAATAAAAAAATCTGACATAATGGGTTAACTGGACAATTTCTCCAAATAAGTATAAAACTCCTCAGATTAAACAGCTACGTGTGAGCTGATAAGGTGCCAAACACAGTATAAAATGATCCTTCTTCCCCACCCTATGTAGATTTGAGCATGCTGCTGTCAGGTCTCTGTCTGCTCCGTTTCCCCCTTTCAGGTCTCTGTCAGTCTCTGTATTGGTTCCTCAACGTCATTATCATCTCCTCCTACACAGCTTGTCCAGTTAACTCAATAAGTCATGAGAACCGCAGTATTATTTGCATGACCCTAGTGCTCTAACACATATTTGCATAAATTAATTGATGACAACATCAGAGATAAAGTAATCATCCCATTTTGCAGTCTAAAGTGTTAACATCTTTAAATCAACATACTTATGTATTTCAATTAACAGTTGTTTCTGAAAGCGAGGTCATGTTTATTAAACGCATTGACAATAAGTTGTCACTTTGACACCAGCTGACCACTCAGGTCAAGTTTTATCCAGTATTTTATCCCATTTTTAATTGGATTGGATCTAGAATTTCCACTGCCCTTACATGTAGGAATTTGAATTGAAATGATGTGAGCCTAGAGGTATAGTATTTGGAGTTTCTTTATAAAATTAATATTTTATTTATTCTATATGGGCATTAATGCTGAAAAGAGTTTAAATAATTAAAAACAAAATATGATGGGCATTTTCTATGGATGAAAACAACATGTTTGACAGTGGATTTTTAGCTGCCAACATTATGATTACTAGTTTACTTGTAAGCTACGTTGACTTAGTAATGCCAGTGGAAATTTACATCCTATAACAGACAGGAGCATATTTTGCTCACTCTGTTCCTCTGCCCACTTGTCCATCTTCATACCTGCTCTGTATCATCTTAATATCCCCTCTCTTGAACCCTTCCTTTCTTCTTCTGCTTAATTTTCTTTCCCCTTCATTGATTTGATCTCTTCCCATTCCTACAAATAAATGAATAAACCTCTGAGTAATGTTGATCTTTTCTTCCCTCTGAAGTTCTTCTGACCTCCTGGTATCCCTTTGTGTGTGTATGTTTGTGTCTGTGTGTATTCTTTTTACTCAACACAAAGTCCACAAGTCATCATAAGTACACTGTGATTACCAGAATTTACTTGCAATTCATTTTTATTGTATCTTGCTTACAAAGACCAGTGTACTTCTTTATATGTGTGTGTGTGTGTGTGTGTGTGTGTGTGTGTGTGTGTGTGTGTGTGTGTGTGTGTGTGTGTGTGTGTGTGTGTGTGTGTGTGTGTGTGTGTGTGTGGCAGATGAGTTTTTGTGCCTTGTTATACGAAGCCAATTTCCAGTAATCCCCCTTTCAATGGGAGAATTGGAGGAAACTGTATTGGAGTCTGATGGCCAAAGCTAAGACCCATTCACTTACAATAGACCTCTGTTTACACCACTCAGAGCAAGGGATTGTGGATTGAGCAAATGCTGTTAGCTTTTCATGTGGAAGGTTCGCAGATCAAACCCCTGACTGGCTGGGGAAATGTATGCTGGCCCTATCCAGTGACTACAAGGGACTTAAAGGTAGCCTGTAGGGGTTTTTCAACACTAATGGTCCTGTAGAACACTGGTACAATAAACTTTGCCCCGTAGCACACAGAGACTTCTAAGCATTTCATGTCACAGTTAATTGTTACAAACATCTTAATGGCTGGGGGGGACAGTGTGAACCTCCCTTTGTTGCGCCCTCATCACTGGACGTAACACATGACAGTCACCTAGTCATGAAACAAAATCCTCCCACACATCCTCTTTGTAACTTGCTGCTCCTGGGGATAGACTTTCATCTGTAACATTTGCTCATATACAGATTGGCGGATTGAAAATTAATGTGCAGAATTCAGACGGCATAACAGAGAATTAAACTATAACAATGTTTGTTTCTTTGAAAGTGTAGAGAAACAGGTCAAGCACTTAGGCAACTTGAATGTTTAGACGTGATTTGGCCAGTTCAGTCACGATGCGTGTCTGCCAAAAGAAGAGATTATATCATCTTGGTATCACTACAAGCAGTTTCTTCATTTTCAAGGGCTTCCTCCTTCCTCCTCCCAACAAGGTTTTTAGCACATATTCTTACCCAGTTTTGAGGCTCTGATTACTTAGAAGGTTATGAGTTTTAATAAAAAAAGTGATGCAGGATGTATAATGCCAATCTCAAGCATATTCTTTGCACTCTATAGGTTATTACTGTTTGAATTTCCCGATAGAGACTGCAGGTAAACTTAAATCAACTTACCAATTGCTAATTAGCTAATCTGCTGACCAAAATAAACAACTCCAGCTGACAGAGTGACTGATCACTTGGTAATACTTGAGCTGGCTGGCTGGTACAGTGGCTGTATGATTAAATAACTGGCTGGCTGATAAACTAACCGTCTTCAATCATGCCACCCATAACCTCTCACTGTGTGGTCAGTCCAGTCTTACATTCCATGTCTCATCCTTTCCCTCTCTCTTATTTTCCTCTGCCTTCATCATTTCCTCTCCTCACTCCACTTGTTTCACTTTACCCTCTCAGTTCCTATTTTTTTTACTTTCACTCCCCATGGGAGTGCTATTTTCTTTTAGTTCTGAACCCTTTTTTATCTACGTCTCTGTGGTTTGTGGATGCTCTGCTCAAGAGAAAATTTTTCTTTTTTAAGTGATTTTATTTATTTAGCCTCTTATTCTTTATTTGGTCTCGATATCCGCTTCTCAACACACAATAGTGACTTTGCATCACAAGAAATGAGGAAACGAGTGGGAGTTGCTAAGAAGATTATAGGAAAATAGAAGAGTAAAGAAGAACAGGAGAAAAGAGAATTGAAGATTAAGTAGAAAAATGGACGTAATGATAGACGGGAATGAGATGAAAAGGGGAATTGGAAGGGAAATGTAGTGCTACCAATGAGACTGCCACCCACCCTTTGACCTATAATGTATGTGTGTGTGAGGGAGAGATAGTGGTTATGACATTCATAGAGTGAGTAACAGAATATGAGACGGATAAAGCAGGATATCTGCAGACAATTTGTGTGTGTTACTCACACACACACACACACAGGCACACAAACACAAGTACACACACATGCGCATATGCACACTCTAGATGTGATTCATTTCAGTGCCCTCTGTGCTCAGTGGGGTAGAAAATAAATGTTTTTAATGGTCTTAGGCTGTTTGGAGTGCTTGTGTGTTGAATAGGTTTGTGTGTGTGGGTCAGGTAAAGCAGGGAGTGATAACACTGATGTGGAGGAGTCACTTGAAGGTCTAACATAAGGTATTTAAATAGCTCTGTGCATGAATTGCTCCTTGGAAGTCTGTGAACTACTTTGTCGTTTACAGCCATTGTTACGCCTTAATAAAGACAATAATGATAACAGGAAATTCTTAAATAGTGGCCATATTTACCTCATCTGAAGAGTAAATCAGGCCTTTATTTGAGCCAGAATATTATTATTATAGATGAGTCTTTTATTTTGAATCCCCTCTGTGTTGGAAGTTCAGATACTAAGAAGTATTCTTATTCTCTGATCTGCTACTATTTGCTGTGTTAATTTGCTGTTGATGCTATCACACCCACAAATCAATTCCAACTGGTTCAAGTTTGCATACCAACAGCGATAGCTTAATTCTCTTAAGTCTCTCTGAGGACAGCACGAGTGGATCCTCATTAATTTGGAAACAAAAGGGCCTTTTTTTGACAAAGCATTAACATGGAAAGTATTTTAGTTTTAACAAGTATTTTTAATGTTGATGGGGATAATATTTGAGTCTAGTCAGGAAATTATTCCATCTTACTCCTGAATTGCACCATTAGTCCACTTATAAAATAAGGTAACAAAATGCTAAACCTAAATAAAAAATATAATAAAATAAAATTCTTCAGTTTTATCTTACAGTACACAGAATATATTGTATCTTACCCAATAGGTCAGAGGCAATGCAAGATTAAATCCCAAACTTCCACATGTGATGGTGAGTCTAGTGGCTATGGTAGAGAGAGGAATATAAAACCATATTCCTCTCTCTACCTCCTCATTTATATCAACAACTCTACTATGTTGACATGTTTTTTAAAAGTGTCACCAGGGCTGTCTATTTCATACCTCAGACACATAACTTGTGTAATAGAAATTATACTTTTGCCAGCTGCGCTGCTCTTCTTTGTTTGTCAGCACTTTAAGCATCTCATACTTCCCTCACAAGTAATGCTTTACTATGGATTCAGCACTGTCGGTCGTGTGTGTTTGTGCACGTGTGCAGACCATTAGTAAGGCAGTGCATCATTATTGCCAGCATGATTGGCATCCAGGAATGACAGCTTTCGTTTTGGGGCTGAATGCACACGGGCCAAAACATGGATAAATGAAATACAAAAAAAAGAAAAGGAAATGTGTATAGAAAGGAATTTGTACCTTCTCTGGACATGCACACCCCATGTGTTTGTGTTTGTATTGCTGTGTTGTACCCCATTTGTGATGTGTTTCGTAGTGAATCTCTTGCCTCATTATACATGGCCCATTAGTGCAGGAGTTTGTGTTGTCTGAAATGAACGAAATCCAGCAGAAACACATGTCATGCTACTGGTTGTCTTGTTCCCTCTATGTCTCTTGTCTTTGTCGAGTTTGTTTCCTGGAAGCTTACTGGAGAAGATTTAGTCTCCAGCTCTCTCTGCCTTGTCTGCAGCCAAGCCTATGACCTGGTGTGTGTGTGTGTGTGTGTGTGTGTGTGTGTGTGTGTGTGTGTGTGTGTGTGTGTGTGTGTGTGTGTGTGTGTGTGTGTGTGTGTGTGTGTGTGTGTGTGTGTGTGTGTGTGTGTGTGTGTGTGTGTGTGTGTGTGCATGTGTGTGTGTGATTTACAGAGTGAGAGAGAGTTTGTGCCTGATTAGCGGCAGGAATGAGGAGCAGTACAAAATTATTTAGCTACCATCTACTTGATCTAATACTTGTGAACTGCTGGGAAAATAGAGGGACGAGGAGGGAACAAGAGTGGCCAAAGATGTCATCATCATGCATCACCACTTGAAACTGGTGTAAATGGATTTGCATTGTGAAGAATGGGCATGTTTTTAAAAGACTACAACCACAAACCTGCAAGTTGAGTTATATTTGTGAGCTGCTTACAATAGAGTTCTTATATTGGGATTATTTGTATTACCACTAATATTAAACTATGAGAAATATTATTTCATCAAGCAAGAACATTAAATGCAATGATCTTAAGTAATACAAAATAAAAAATCCTCTATTACCTGTTTGACGTTTTAGGGAAATGGCTGGAGAAAGAGCAGGCATTTTTATATGTGTAAAACTTGAAAAGATGCTGAGATATGGACAAACATCATGGATGAAAAATGCTTGACTAACTTTCAGCACAGATTCTGCACAGTCTAATTCACAGAGAAATGCTTCATGGTGTAAAATGAGAAATGCTACCTGAACAGATTTTTTATTAGAAGTGGTTGAAAAAACAGGCTTCATCATTAGATTCAATATTTCTTCGTTCATCAGTTTTTCAGAACTCAAGTTTGGCAAAAAAAAAAAAATTATGCTGGTAGGATCTAAGCAGTGTTACTGTAAAAACACACACACACACACACACACACACACACACACACACACACACACACACACACACACACACACACACACACACACACACACACACACACAGCCTTGTGTCCTCAAGACACTCACACACCCAAACTGTCAAGTTAGTCCCCCTTTCCTGTAAATTATCCTTATTCTTTGTTTGCATCCCATCAGTCAGCACAATCTGATAGTTCAAATTTAGATTTCATAGCACCTTGCTGTGCATCAGCCTTGGACTTTCAAAGCAGCCAGTATATGTACTGAGGCCTCTGGCAGGTCAAGGGATTGTTGGAATGCCATAAAGATTTTTGAGATGTTGTCTGTTTTTAAGGCAAGTAAAGCCAAGGATTTTTGATATATTCTGCGAGGAAGAACAGAAGAGAGTAGAAATGGGAAATGTTATGAAAATATACTTTACTGTACATGCACTTGTTCCAAAAAATTGAGTGTTTGTAAAGCTTGAAAACAGTTTCTATTTCTCTACCATTCTCCTTGTCTGTGTGTCCAGAACCTGCTGTCAGAGAAGGTTGACCAGATGATGGAGTGGTCTTCTCGGCGTTCAGTCGTCCGGATGAACGGGGACAAGTTCCGTCGCTTCGTCAAGGCTCCACCAAGGAACTACTCTGTCATCGTCATGTTCACAGCTCTGCAGCCTCAAAGGCAGTGTTCTGTCTGTAGGTAAGTATACAGAGACAGAGAAACACTCAAGACCTAGCACCTACAGTACTCCACGATTTGGCATACCTTTTGTAGTAACAGCCATTCATCCGTCCTCTCTATTTCCTGAGATGAGTGATGGCCTTCTGCAAGTTTACTCAGTTCGCTGAAAATGCACTTACAGTGGAAAAGTCTGTGAGCACCCAAGTCTCACACACGTGCATATACACAAATAGACACACACAAGCACCCAGAACTCATTTGATATTTCACGTACCCTCCTTCCCCATATACATATGGAGTTGCAAACCTTGGAAAACACAGAAAACAGGATTATATAAGAAGAACCTGTGGGTCGCATTGACATTTGGATGAAAGGCACTCCAGCCAGCCATACTACCAGAGGGGAATGAATAAATTCCACAGAACAAGGCCATCAAGACCCTCTTACCCACTTATGTACGTTTCATGCATTGAGCAGTAGCAAACTTTGGATTAAAATTTTTTTTTTTACAAAAACAGATGTACATTATGTTTGCAGCAGTATCTTGAGCAACACGGCACCTAAAAATGATAATAAAATACTAGCAGTTTCATTTGAAATGGTTTTTTAAATTTTTTAAAAACGTTTTATTTGTTTCTTTTTCAGTTATGCTTACAAAAAAATGATCTGCTACACAACAGTGTTAATATCATACTTAGCAAACTCAGAATGCTATAAAGGGAAATGTAGCATGTCACAAACACAATGTAGCATGTCCCAAAACACATATATATATATATATGTATGTACACATATACACACATATATAGTATAGAAATGGTGGAAATAGCTAAGTAAATAATTTTAAAGAAAGAAAGAGAGAAGGAAAAAATAATAATAATAATAAAATTTAAAATTAAACCGAGGGGGGTTACTTTGCTCTCCTACTCCCTTTCTTATCATGTCCACTGAGGATGCAACCATCTCTTCTCTTGTATTCAGTCCATTTTTGCAAGCGCTGATCCAGCATCCCTGGTTTCATTCTTAGATAGTGAGTTAGTTTTTCCATGGAGTATATCTCCTCTACAATGTCCAGCCACTGTCCTGGGCTTGGAGGGTCAACTTTCAACCAGCTCTTTGTGATACACTTTTTGCTTGCCAGCATCTGTCATCAGACCCAGGTACATAGTCGGGGGTTCCCTGAGAACCTTATACTTTAGAATCTCTTCCAGGATCAGAGTTACCCCATCCCAGAATGTTTGTAATTTTGTACATGACCAGAAAACATGGGGGTAATTGGCATTCATCTGCCCGCATTGTCTCCAGCATTTTTGCTGTGTGCCTAATTGTTTATTTTTATTATGGGGTGTGATATTGAAGCAGATCAAGTTATTACCTCCATCTTTTAGAGCTGGTGGAAGATTGTTGCGTATTGCAAATAGAATGTCAATCACTCTCTGACAGTTCAATGTTCAGTTCTAGCTTCCATTTCAATTTCACATATAATGAATTTCTTCTGTTTCATTTTTGTAAGACTTTATACAGTTTAGAGACAATCTTTTCAGGTGTTTGTTTATAGGCACTCCAACACTTCAATCACTACAGAATGTTCTGCTGAAATTCCTTTTTTAAATTTCTGTATCATAGAAATGTGTTAGCTGTAAATATCTGAACAATTCCCCATTTTCCAAATTAAATTTTCCTTTTAGTTTTTCAAATGTTTTAAAACTTTTGCCCTCTAAGAGTGTACACATCGCTGTCATCCCCCTTACTCTCCACCTTGCAAAGATGTTATCAATCACTCCAAGTCTAAACTTGGGTGTTTGGGAAAGCCAAACCAAAAGTTTACCTTCTCCTTCCGATTTATATATATATTTCTTGCATATTTTAAATGTTTTAGTTTTAATATTTCGATTTATTTCGATAATTTTTCAATTTTGTGCCCCTTGATGAACCCAGTATTTCAGCACCATGGACAGCTCTCCAAACAACTCATAAAAGAACTCTGGAACTGTCCATGGTCCTGAAATCTACTTCGGAATGCAGTCAATTGTCAAATTATGCTCTGTTGATATGGTTATTCCAGGATCCTCATGTCTCTATTGCAAGATTACTACTTTGCTCTGTTTCTAATTTAACTGTATCTACATGTTGGAGCAAATATGAAATAAGTGACACACCACTGAAAATGCAGCAATGAGTAAAAACAAAATTGTTATAGAGTAGTGATAGTTTGAATGTAGGCTTTGTCCTGTAGAATGATGGTAATGCTGACTAACCTCTGGGGCTTACAATGATGAATTAAGAGAGAACCTACTGTTTGGTAGCAGCAGTTCCTAAACTTTTTTAGACCATGGCACCGCACCCCCTTAAAGGGATTTTTTGTCATGGCAACCTGAGTCACCCAGTTTTTATTTCATATTACATTAAATAATATTAGGCTACATTATATGAATATGAATTTAATACTCATTTTCACTCAGAATAAAAACAACAGGTGCTGTGCAGATGTAGAGATGAATAATTTTACTTAAGTAAACAATGGATATTATTAAATATGTTAATATGTTACATGTTTTCATTATCCTCCATGAAAATGAGCGTGTATTTAAAAACGTGCAGACATTTTAATGGGACATGTGAGCTGCTGGTTGGGATAGAGACCAATCTGCAGCTTGTCTCTTGTCTTGTTTTCATAACACAAATATGCGTTTGGGAATGTGTAACATTGCAGTGAACGCATAGACAATAATAGATTGCAGCTCTGATGCTCACTTTTTTTTTTACTGCTGAGCTCCTCCAAAACTCCAGAGCCAGATTTTGATATTGATATGTTTATATTTATTGCCTATTTATTCTATTTTAATATGTTCAAAAACATAACATAAAAATGTGTTAATGTAAGTTTTTAAAAATGCACAACAGATGAACAAAGATATCAATCGTGTGGCGCCCCGGCCTGTCTTCACAGCACCCACTTTGGGAACCACTGGCATACAGCACCTACACAGAGGGGTTTGACATTATTTTTTGTAATGCTTTTCTCAGGTCCTGTGAATTTGATTTTGCCTTTCTTGCTTTTTTGTATTCATATTTAAGCTACTCCTTTTTGAAGCACTTTGTAACTGTGAATGGACTGATTTGCAGCTAAAGCCTGGGATAATTGAAAATTGTGGCATTCCACAACAAGTCAGGCTCTCTTTCTGAAAAGTATTATTTGGTAAACCCAGATATGAGCTGGTCAGACATATATCAAGAAACAGAAAAATGTGGAAGTTAGAATTTTTCATTGTTTAGATATGAACATGTTAAGTTAACATCAAGACTCTTGATGTTCTAGTTCAGAGTAATACATGATCGCCTCATGGTGTAATCTTGGCTAGCACCTTTTGATGTTTAGTGTAAACTAAGCTATTGACCCATGTCCTGGTGTCCTAGAGGAAGTCCAGCAAGGTGATGAAATCAGCATTGACCTTCTCCATCCTGACCTGGCCTGTTACTGTAATCAGCCATTCCTCTACTTCATCAGTCACTTGATTAGATAACTTATTCATCACTCATGTCAGCACCTCTTCGCATCCTCTCTCTCTCTCGCTCTCTCTATCTCTGTGCATGTCTTTCTTTGTTTCCCCTCATGAAAAATTCAATGCAGACAGGTACAACACGCACACACTATTTTCACAGTCGTCACACAGCACACACTCAAACACAATCTATTTCTGTGTCTCCTTCGTTGCTTTGCTCTCAAATTCAAATTTGCCTTATTGGCATGACCATAATTAGGTGTGGTATTGTGACAGCAGGTGGTATAAGTTTTAAAATTTTACTCACACACACACAAACACAAAACCTCTCATAATTGTATGTGGGCTGACCCTTGACACATGTAGACCTTAGACAAAAGAGTAAGAGTTGAAGATAGATGTCAGATGGTGACCTGAGCATCTGCATTAAGAACACGATCAGGCAGTGAGAAAGACGGCTAATCACTGGGATCCTCACTACCACATCACTCTTAAGTTTGTCCTAGTTCTATACATATACATTCTAAACTGGCTTATAACTAACTATTGCTCTCTCACTGGAAATATGACAAACCTAAGTATTGTCAAAGACAAACTTTACATTTTTCTTATTCACCTTACCAGTGAATTTGTATTGAGGTTTTTTTTAATCTCATTTTGAAAGAAAGCAGGTCGGGTCTGAATTAATCATTTGTTTTTTATCGATTCAAATTTTAGGCATAAGGACAGACAGGAAACACAGCTGCTTACAGTATACCTACAACAATACATCATTTATATACTGAATGTAATTTATGTAGGAACAGAAATGCAAACTGTCTGCAGTAGTGTAGGGGTTTCATTACCAGACATTTTAAAAGAAATTATTAAACATGTCCCTACTTTGTTGTATTGCTTAATTTATGATGCTTTGGTGAGGCCGATATGGAGACTGCTATTAGACTTAAATTATGCGTTGTCATAGTTACACAGATAAAATGGGACTGCAAAAATTAACACACTGAGATTGAGGATTAGATAGTTGAAGCTGGTAGGGTTTTGGGAACACACACTTGGAAATCAAAAATAAGAAGTATTGCTGTATTAAATGCAGATTAATAGATAAAGGAACATTCTTGAAATCAAAATGCATTTGCCTGCAGCAAGAATATTCATGCATTCATTAGATTTGAAAGTTAATAATTAAATGTTATACATCTTTTTTGTCCTTTTTAATAATTAGATAATGTTCAGATAACATGAATTACTTCACAGCTCATCCAGGTATATTTTATTGAATTGTATTAAGCTGAATGACTAAACACAAGCAATCTAACATAGTTTTTTGTCTTTCTAAAAAGGCCACAAATTTCCATTAGTAAAAAGTCAGGAAGCTAAACAAACAAACAAACCATAAATAAAAATCATGGACTATCACAGTGATGTTGATAGGTTTTCAATATATGGACCTACAGATGATCATACATGGGTTATATGGATATAATAATGGTATCTAAAAATTAAACAATTAAATCCAAAATCTGAAAACTTATATCACATTGTCATGACATACTACTCTGCAAAATTCAAATAAACAAAATAGTGTCTGTTGCAACATAATAGCACCAAAATCATTATCAAATAAGACGAGCAAACTACACACCAATAGCACCAAAATAATCTACTCAATAGGTGCATGAGATATGTGGAAGAAGAAAATGGTGGCCTGTGAATTTTTTTTTTTTTTTGAAACCAAGGTTTGTTTGGCATCATTGATCTTCACTGAAATGAGTGAATACAGTATCGATCATAGTTTATCATTATTTACCAATACCAAAAATAAGTTTGTTGCCTTATTGATTAAAATGAAAACTGTGCAGTGATTATTGATCCTGTTTCATTGAAAGTCACATTGCTGCAATTATTGAGACCATGAACATTGGTCTTTGTCTGCCCAAGATAGATGCACAGATGGTAAGAAAATGGGGACTGTTGGATTATTTAATGTTTTACTGCGAAGTTTCTGTTTTTTATTTTCTGTGATTTGTAGCATTATCAGTGAAAAAAATAGGTTGTGTCGTCTGGATAGTGAGTTTACTGTGTCCTTTCAGATCTTAGCATGTCAGACAGGACATGTATCTATCAATATCCTGGCTATAAGCACAGTTAAAGTCAGATCTCACTGATTTAATTGCATCTTTTTGTATGAAATGTGCATAAATAAATTAAGTTTCATTATTATTCATTTAATTATGAGGTCTAAATTGATATTCATAGTCACATATGATCACCACTCTAATCACTGACACTCTGCTGGCCTGAGTTTCAACTTCATCTCTGCATACTTTTTTAAACAGCAGACATTTCAAAGGGACTGTCCTAACATTAACTGCAAAAATAACAATGCAACATCACTGCACACAATGCGTCTTGACAGATCATTTCCCAATTAAAGCCAATACAAGAGGCAGTGAATAGAAGACAATGTCAAAGTGAAGTTCAGCAGAAAGAGGGAGCCACATAGCTTAAGCCAGAGAAAAACAAATGCAGAGATGATAGAAAAGAGACTGCCTCTTGTCATTTCACTGTTTATCTTGTCAACCAGGAGGACAAGGTGATATTCCCATGACTCGTTTAAATATGTTGATTGGACTAAAAAGGCAATGGAAATGAAGAGGTTCTAAAAAGAGAGAATATCTTACCTTCAAATGTCATGAAAATCATAATATGATATCAACAGAGACACTGCTAAGGATCCAGTGTTGAGTTTACCTATTTAACTCCCTTCATTTTAGTCCTTTTCTCCTGCCTATTTTTCTGACTGCATCTTTTTTTTTTTTGAGTCTAGCACATTCTCTTTCTCCTTGTCTCAGTGCTTATGTCCTCTCTTTACCATACCTTTGTCTATACCTTTTGTTCATGAGGTCATTATTTGGTTGATTGCCAGGTGTTATTTTCCTCCTTTTCCAGACTCCTATTTGTATCTGTATGAATAAATGCATTCATTTCATCCTTTGTGCAGCGCCCGTACCCATAGCTTTTCAGAATCAAAAATAACTTTCTGTAGTAAATAAATGGAAAACTAAAATAACAAACAAAATGAAAGTAAGTATTAGTAAAAACACTTTTAGAAGGAAAGGAAAATAATTGAAAACAATGTCAACAAGACATCCTGTGTACATAACATTTCTTATTTTGGCTGACACAAAGTTGGTTCTTTTTTGTTAACAATATTCATCACATGCCTTTAGTTTTACCAAGCATGATACAAACACAATTCAGAATTTGTGGATAAGGAATAAAAAATGATTCAACTACGTTTTCAAAAAAATAGTACATCCCTATCCTTTTGTATGAAGTCTGGTATAAAACTGATTAACTTGCCCCAGAAAAGAGTATTTTGAGTAGAGTCATAATTATTTTCACAGTACATGTAAATGTGTAACTAAGACTCAAAGATTTGCTTTGAGGCTCAGAGCGTTTAGCAGTCCTTTTTGCCTGCTTGTACTGTGTGTGAAAAATTTCTGTTTGACTTTTTTCTTGATTTTTGTTTATCATTCTTTCTCTTTCTCATTGTCATATTATAGGCAGGCCAATGAGGAGTACCAGGTCCTGGCAAACTCATGGCGTTACTCATCTGCATTTTCAAACAAGCTCTTCTTCACAGTAGTGGACTATGATGAGGGAGCTGATGTTTTCCAACAGGTAACCAGTTATTTATTGTATGTATGTCCAAAACCTGCCTCAAGTTGCAACTATGGTGCAGTTTTTTTACTGCATTGTTTTACATTTACACGTATTGCTTTGGCAAACGCATGTCCAAACTAATTAGGTCTTATCCAAGCCACAGTAGATCAAGAAGAAGCCATTGAGTTTCAAATGCCCCCTGACACAAATGTCACAAGGTTGCAGGGGCATTCTGCAAGACATAACTCAACAGGAAATGAGATGTTTTTTAAATTGTATTTTAGAGAAAGAACATGCTAGAAGATTTCATTTTCATAGTCACCATATTTATTTTTATATTCTTCAAATAGCTCCAACTTGTCATGACACTTAACGAAAAGTGTATTTAGAGACGGCGCTATGGCATACAAATTCAAAGGTAAGACGCAGTGTGGTCAAAGGTGAAGGCACATCTGTGCAAGTTAAAACCTTTAGTGAAAGGTTTATGTTCCTCCTGTATGACTGCTGTGATATCAGAAATACATAGAAGTTATCAGATGAGTTAAGAACTTTTAAACTGAGACAGCACCTGCACCTGGCCATCGTCTCTAGGCACCTTTACATGAACGCAGAGACAGATACAAAATATGGATGTCAGTTCCCTGTTGTCCTTTTTTAATTCTGTCCTTCATACTCTCAGAACTTTAAATAGATATGCCCACTTAGAAATAGTCTGTTTTTTCTTCTTGTTCCTTTATGTTGTTTTTTAGACTGATAGATACAGTGCAGGTGACATTAAAAACTACTACTTACTTCTGAAGTCTACTTTTGCTGATGATGATTTTGCTTGCTGTCTTTCTTTTTTTTTTTTTTTGCAAGCTATTGTCCTTTATTGCTATGATTGTTACATCCTTCTCTTTTGCTTTTCTTGTGACATTTTTTGTTCTTTTCCTAAAGGCTATTTGCTTTTCATGTTACTGTGTACATCTTGGCTATTGACATTTAAATAAGAATTACTAGCACATGTATCTAATACATTATTCACCTTTACCCCATGAAAACAGGAGGCTAGTCGTACAATGGAGAACTATATACAACTCTCCTCTGAACTTATTTCTGTCCTCTCCTTCCTTTTCCCCTCCTCCAGGTGTCTTGGAGATAACGGGAGAGAGTAAACCAGTTGACTTTATTGTTGTGGATAATTGTAGGGAGTCTTGGGATTTAGACTTAAATAGGTGTGAAACATGGAGGGACGGAGAGAGGGGTTGCAAAATATAAGGAACACTTTTCAATATTATAGACTGCAGTACACCACCACCCACTATGGCCTCAATAATAAACATGAAATAGAATTATCCCCATTCTGTAAATGTCAACACAAACTAAAAATGTATGAGCTTCGTAAAAGTAAAATTTATGGCAGAACTGTTGTACTGGATTGCATTAGATTGCACAGGTGTTCCTGGTGAAGCGCTTGTTGAGTGTAAATTCTCATGAACATATGAATAAAAACAAAAAGAAAATAGGGCTTGGAGTTGAAATTTGTATCTTTGAAGAATGTGTTACTTCGTATATTTGTCTAGTTGGACATTAAATTAACATCCCCCACATTAATTCTCTCTCTTTCTTTCCAGCTTAATATGAACAGCGCCCCAACCTTCATGCATTTCCCGGCTAAAGGAAAGCCAAAGAGGGCTGATACGTTTGATCTGCAAAGGATTGGTTTTGCTTCTGAGCAGCTGGCTAAGTGGATTGCAGACCGCACAGATGTCCAGGTACTTCATACTTATGTATTCGCAAACACAAGTGCACATTTGCAAGAAGAGTAAAAGCCTTTTTGGTACATAATTCCCCATTATACACAGATGGATACACAGATTTGATTTGGTAAGTTTGAACCCAGCAATCATATCATAGTGTGAACACAATCATACGGACACCCTTTAGTGAGAGTGATCTTGGTCTACTCACAAATTAATTCAGGAGCTGTTTGTTTGTTTTAATGGGAGGCGTGAAAGAAGATAAGATAAATCAACAGTTGTTAGCAGCTATTTGGAGAATGAATCAAGGTCTTTCCCATGGACTAAAACAAAGTACTTTGTCTTTCTGATAGTGGGGCGGATCTAATGACATCTGATATGATCTTATCTTATCTTATCTAATTGTATCTGATCTTATCCTCTTCAGGATCTCATTCCTGTGTTTACATTCTTGGTACTGCCCCAGACACATGTAACCAATAAACACAGTTAACATTCTCAATTGACATTTAGTGATACATCACTTGACTTTTTTTTCTTGAAGGGGTAGGACGGGGGGACTAATCTAAGGGAAAATTCAAAAAGTTTACCAGCTCATCCACTTTTTCAGACCACAGCAAATATTTTATAGTCTTTTAGTCATTTCAGGGGCAGGTGCAATACTGACCATGTCATAGCCTTTACCAGCTCCAAGTAGCAGAGCTTGAAAAGGCTTTTGCATGCTCGTGGACGTCAGATGGCCCTGCTTGGAGGTACTTAAGTTGTTGGGACCTGAGAGATCAAACCTTCGACTGTCGGACAATAATTTCTTCTTCCTTGAGCAACCTGTCAGCCAAATACCAGCAGACATAGTCTAAGCATCCTGCTGACATCCTGTTGATGGATCTGGATTCAAAAGGCTTCCTTTCAGAGAAGGCAAGGGGGAGCACTTACACTAAGTGCTAGCTTTCAGGCACTTCAGTGTGATTTTGTGAATAAAGAACAGAACAGGAAAGGAAAAAGAAAGCACAGATATGTTATTAAAAACACAGAGATTTGTGTGATAGAGGAGCTATTCAGATGTTTAGATGTAATGACGATAAGGATAGTGGATAGTGCAAGGGTTTGAACGAAAGAAAGACAGGCAGGCAGAATTTTCTGCTGTTCTTTTCTGTTCTGTTATATAATGCTTAGCTTCACAAAAGTAAGTGTCTGATTGATTTAAGGTTCTGAGCCACCACATTTGTTCAGGACATTCAGGGTGTTCCAACATTACATTACATGCACTGTCATACCCATATTAGAGCTCACTATAGTATTAAATATTTTATTCAATTACATTTGGAACATGAATTTTAGACAGACCTGTTTTTGATTTTATTATTTTTTTTAAAGCAGCATCATAATAACTAAAATTGTGTATTTACAGTGAGCAACCCTTAAGACAAAACACCAAATTCATGTAATGTCACATATTAGATCAAAGGCCAAGCTTCAGACTCATATGTTGCAGAATTTTAGACTTAATCTTTTCCCCCTTTTTTCTGTCTGAATCATGTTTAAATACCATAGCACTTCAGAGCAACACATAACATACACCTTTTGAAGGGGGTGATATCATCAGTGTGGGTGGCACACAAATGCTCTGTGTTTCGGTAAATTTTACCTTTGCATTTGTTAATGGCAAACATAGCATGTTGTCAGTCTAGCTTAATGGACTCAGATACACACACACACCCACACGCACGCACACACACGCACACACACGCACACACACACACACACACACACACACACACACACATACAAAGTCACAGCCACACACAGTGAAAGAGAGAATCACACAAATGAGAACGTTTTCCTGGACTATGTTTATTAAATTGAATGAAATGCTGCAGAGTTATTGGTACAGTTTGAGGTGTTTTTAATTACCATTATTATTCATTTAAATAAAGGCATGCAAATCATGCTTTTTTATAACATTTTTCATTAAATTATTTTTTTCTTAAGCAACATAGCAAACACTAACAGGATTCAATTTCAGGATTAGGACATAATCGAGTAAACCTTTTTCCATCATTGTACTTGTTTTAAACCGCTCCAATGGGATGTCACATTTCTTTAAGCTGTCTTTTTTAGCTGTTTTTTTACAGAAGAGTATAGAAACAAATGGATGGATTCTTTCAGTGACATCTGCATTTAAAAACCTAAAGATAAAATGGTGATGAATTTGCTCTTCAGCTCACAGCCGGCACATTTTGACATAAAGGAAAAGAGCTCTAATGCTGCATTGCTGTGAATAGCACTAGAAACCCACAGGTTTCAATGAACAAAATCTGCAGATGAACGTCTTTCTGACTTTTTCCAGTGAGGTAAATACTTCAAAATATCTTTCTGTGCCAACAAGTGAATTGATGTCTGTTTCTTTGTTGAAGTTTTAAACATAAAATGCTCCATTCTCACCACCCACACACTCTATTTTGCTTCTTAGTTAATCTTCTACTATGTTGCCAAACAAATCTAAACTCAGAGGTTTTTTAAGAACACTTTTACCTTTCAGTTAGAATGAGTCACTGCCAAGTCCAATCGAAACAGACGCCTTTATTAGATAGCGATAGCAGAGAGATGACAGGAAATGGAGAGAGTGATGCAGCAAAGATCCACAGCTGGATTTGAACAAGGGGTGTTGCAGTTCATGGTCAGTGGCCTTAAAACCTAAGCCATACTGTCATTGTGAAAAGAATAGTTAATTAAAAAAGACAAAACTAAATATTGAAAATACTATTAAAGTTAAGATTCTCAGTCATGGGAAGAGCTAAGTGAAGGGCAGTAGAACTTCTCATCCAAAAGGTAATTTGGTTCTGAAGAAGCAGTTTGGAGAGATGGAGAAAGTCAACAATAAATGTCTTCAAAAATCTAAAGCAAGTCCAGTTGCCACTGACTTTACCTTTATGGATATTAAAATAAGTCCTAAACATATCTTGTCATATTTAAACTTGTTTTTCACTTTCTTACCCCCTGTTTTTAATTCATGCCCATTATCTCGGCATTGTTATTGTCTTCCCATTTCTGAGTTGGTGTGTGTTTGTGTATGTGTTGAGCTGTCTTTTTGTCTTTATTTTCTCTCAGTTTATTCCTGACAGTAAGATCTAGTTATTCTATGTAATTTCCCTGTCTATCTCTTCAAAAACTCAAGTATACAGTACAGTACATACACTATGCTATTGCTCTATACAGAGGTACACAATTAAAGTATATATTTTCAGTTGACATCAGTTTACTAGGGAAAGGTTCCAACCCCCCGAAACACTGACGTTAGAAAGGAAAAAACAAACATATTTTATTGGTTTTAACTGCGGAAAAATGTGTATCCACAACACTGAGCACATAGAGACATTGTGTCATTTCTACAATTCTAAAGTGAATATATACAGTAATTTTTAAAAAAAGTATTATTTTGTTTCTTTCTCTCTCTTTCCCTTCAGATTCGTGTCTTCCGTCCTCCTAATTATTCAGGGACTATTGCTTTGGCTCTGTTAGTGTCTCTGGTAGGAGGTCTGCTGTATCTGAGGAGGAACAACTTGGAGTTCATATACAACAAGACTGGATGGGCCATGGCTGCACTGGTATGACATACACACACACACACACACACATGCACACACGAACTAGGGGAATCCACTGGGAAAATTTAAATATACACTATGCCAGAAATATCCACCCTCATAAGCCAGGGACATAAATTAAGTGAGACTGCATTGGAAACCAGCTGAAAGGACTTATCCCATCTTATTAGCAGAATGTTCTGCCCATTTTAATAAAACTTATATTTTTATGTCTCATAGTGATTTGTTGAGTTGGATCAATTTCACACTGGCTCAGTTAAAATCATGATAATAATACTAGCATTTCCATGCTAATGATGTTTCATTCAAATTCTCTTCTGTCTGACTCTGTCCCCTTCTTTCTCTCTCCCTCTGTGTCTCTGTCACAGTGTGTAGTTTTTGCAATGACATCTGGTCAGATGTGGAATCACATTAGAGGTCCTCCCTACGCCCACAAAAACCCCCAGAATGGACAAGTGGTATGAGTCACATTTCTTTCCTCCTGCCTCTGTGTATAAGCATCAATCTATCTGTTTTCTCTGATCTTCATTCTATCCTTCCAAGTTTGTACTTTTCTGTTTTTTTCTTTCTTGCTGCCCTTTCCTTCTTTTCTTGCATCTATCCTTTATTTTATTTACAATTGGTAGCTGTGTTTTGAGGAAAATCATATTTGAAAGTTAAGATTAATCTGTTTTACAGTGTGGAGGGTAAGGATGTATTACATCAGTGATAAGAACATCTGTAAAACTATTGGCCCTGAGTAAAATACTGTACACTCTGTAGCATTACCAACTGCTAACAGGTGTGTGTGTGTGTGTGTGTGTGTGTGTGTGTGTGTGTGTGTGTGTGTGTGTGTGTGTGTGTGTGTGTGTGTGTGTGTGTGTGTGTGTGTGTGTGTGTGTGTGTGTGGTTTAGTGGGCAGCTGGGTGCAGTCAGTGTGTGTTAATGTCACCCCAGAGACATGTCAGAGTCATATTAGACCAAGCAGAGTAAGAGACAGGGTAGAAAAAGTGTCTTTCTTTCTTTTTCTTCCTTACTTCATTTCTCTGCTTTATCTTTATCTACTTCACCTCCTCTATTTTATACAGTTTTTCTGCACAATTGCCACCTATTACCAGTATGTGTGCAAACACTCAGTTACGCTCACACACGCACATCATTTGCAGATATAGTTTTGCTGGTCATCATTTAAGTTTGTTCACTCAAGGGTGAAATTAAAATAAAAATATGAGCAAAAACTGAGAAAATGAGGGAGTAGTGGAAAAAGATGATCGGAAGAGTGTGGAACATGGAAGAGAGAGATGACTAGAGGGAAGCAGGAAGACTTAAAAATGTCATCATGTAGCAATAGTATTATGTTGAGAAGTGCCATGTGTGCATAAAACACACTCTCTCTATCACTCTCACTCTCTCTCACTCACACACACACAGGCATACGCATGCATGTAAACCTTTCCACAGTGAGTGATGCGCAGGGTATACACAGCAGTGAGGTTGTTGAAGGAAAAGTCATTTCAGCTCATGCAGAGAATGAAAGTATCTGAGTAAGAATACATGCAAAGCCAAAAGAAAAAAGAAAATAACTTTTTAAAAAGTATCCTAATCTTTCCTTCTACTATCCCTCACTGTCCTTTTGTCTTGTTCTGTGTAAAAGGCATTCTATTTGTCAGGCTCTGTTGGTTTGCTGTCATTTTTCGGTCTGTTTGACAACAAACAGGCCACATCCTCATCCTCTGTAGCTCTACTGTTGCTCACAGCCTGTCTTTCTTTTTTCCTGGTATTTCCTTATCTCCCCACTGCCCTTTTTTTTCACCTTCTAGCTTCTAAACCACTTTGATACTGGCCAGGACAAGCCTCCACAGGTGACAATCACCCTATCGTTGCTGATGAAAGAGATGACTTCCTAAATCCTTTAAAAATTCATGTGATTGCATTGCTGTCAAGAGTTTTTACTTTTTAGTGAATGATTATACAATACGATATACTAATACTTAATACACTCTTACAGTAGTGTGCCACTTTTTTCTACTTTGGACACAATATACTGTATCTGAAAATATCCTGCTGAATATCCTGAAAACTGATGTCACAGCTTGTGATTATTGTGAAAACTTCCACTCAACTCTACTCGCCTCAGGATTTTTGACCATTGTAGCTGTCGAGTCAGGAATGTCAATACCAATTTGACTTTGGGGAATCTCAGCTCATTGTGATTGTTTTTTTAGTTGGAGACAGATTTCATTAGCCAGTGGTATGGCATAATCCTATATTACATTTTCTTCCAATCTTATGAGTTTTTAAATTTTTTTTAACATTTGGCAGATTTACTTTTTTTCTACTAGATCAAAGATAGACTAGATCAAATTTTATCCTTTTTTCGATTTTATTCTTTTATCTCACCTTTCTTTCCTTTAATTGTTTCCTCTATTCATGACAAATCCCCTATTTGCCATTTACTTCACCCCATACTTCTACTCTTGCTCTATAATTTTTCATCCTTTTTCATTCTCAATCAGTTTTGTTTCTCTTTTTTTGTCTCTCCCCACCATCTCCTCCCTTCTCTCTTCTCTCTGTCCTCACTGGTATCTCTATCATCCCTCATACATTGTAATAGTATTCATAAGGAAGCTGTACAGTCAGCTAGTTTGAAAAACTTGGAACTTCCTTTCTGCTGCTTCTTTCTTCTTCTCTTCTCACCTTTGTGTGAACTGGGCAGAGTGATGGGGAAGGTATTAGAGCTTTGACATGGTCAAGTGTTGAAACAGCATTTTGAATAAAGACAAAAAATAATTCCCTACTTTGTGGGAGCAATAGCCATAGGCAACAACTTGATTCAAATACAAAGGTGAGCAGGTCATAAAAGATATATTACTGCGTGCGGAAAACAAATATTGCCAGTTAGGGGCAGCAGCTGGCGGAGGGCCATTTGTATGCCCTGTTGAATTTGGGAAACTACTAGTTTACACGGGCAGTTAGGGATTCATGGTTTGGGAATTAAGGAAACCACAAAGGCCGCCTCTGAAACAACTGAAAAGAGCAGCTAGCAGTTCCAGCTTGAAATAAACCAGGTGAGGTCCAAAGTGTCCTCAAAATGTGTCACATTAATTCAGACAATTCTGTTTTTACCTGTGTGGAAAGAAAAAAACACTTCTGGCGATTAGCTGCATCCAGTGTTCATAATAAAACATGATTAGTTATCAAAGTAACTAGCTACAAACTGTACCTTCTTACACTCAGGAAGGACTTTCCACAAATGTCCTGCCTGATGATTTGTATACTGACTGTGACAAAATAAGAGAAGTAAACTAACAAAAGCTACTATCTGCCAGAACATCATAAAACTACAACACTTAAATCTCTTAAGATGTTAATTATCCCCTCAACAAGTGTACAAAGTTCTGGCATAATGCTTAAAACAACAAAAAGCCATTCTCCTTTTATATTTGTTATTTCTTAAATATAGGGCAAAATCTAAGTTTCTACCATGAAATTTACTGTCTGAATCATATTATATCACACTGCAATTAAAGAACAAAATTACCAGTGTTTCACCTTTTGGTTGGCAATGTAATCTAAGCTTTAAGATGATGTGAACAGCCCTATCTTTTTCCTTTTTTTATATATTAAAAGGCTTCCCTTTAAGTAATTAATCATCAGAACATCAGTGCACTTGTAGGGGTTATGTGTCAAGTCTTTGACCAGTTCTCCCTGATGAGAAGGTTTAATATTAGAGCAATAGGTCCAGCCTTATTATGGTAATAGACAACATTACATCACTGTAGGTTGTGGCTTGCTAGATAGCTACGTTGGCTTTTTATCTTTAAAGAAGAAACAACAGCTTGAACATCAGTGATTGTGTAGTTTCACAACTAATAATGACAAACATGTAAACAACACAACTTTTTTTATACAGATTAAGTAAACCAAGAAAGATGCATTATTATTATTTATTTATTTCAGATACTTACTAAGATCCATATTCTTTTCAGGATGTTGTTGGTATGATGTACCTCATATGCTGCTTTTAGTCAACCCTGTACTGATAGAAAATATGTGAACCAGTTAAATATGTGAGCCTATTATGGGCTGGCTTTACAACTTCCTGGTAATCCCTGCTATAGGGTTTACCTCATATGTCTCATAGCCTGACCTTAATCATCCTTCTATAACAGCCGTAGTCTCATTGATAACCCCAGCAACGTACAGTAGACGTTTTAGCCCATCCACTTTCTCTTGAGTTTCCAGGCCAGATTGCTGCTCTCTAGACACTGTAGACACCAGAATAGCAGCAGGGATGGCTACATTAGATCTTGTGTAAATGGCCCTCATCTCTTTCTTATTTCTTCCTCCTTTTCACACTTTCCACCTTTATCCTCCCTCCATTGCTCTCCATAAATCCCTCTTTTCCTTTCCCTGTCCTCCAGCATTGATTGGCTTCAACCCAGGCAGATTATATTAAAAAGATACCCCTATTATCCTTCCTGTTCCCCTTCCCTCCTATTTTTATGTTACTTCCTCTCAACCCTCCTGTCTAATCTCCTACACCTCCCCCCTTGCTCTCTCCCTCACTTTCCCTTGCTATCTCTCTCCCCCCGACAGTGTAATTCCTTTAAAATGATGAGCGAGCGAGGCCAGGTAGACTGTATTGAAAGGATTTGTCAACTGACGAATAGCACGAGCAAGCAGATGAAATTGTATTGGGCGTCTCACTGTGGAGCCAAGAAAATACTGCTAGCTCATTTTTACGCAGACACACACACCCACCCACACACACACACACACACACACACACACACACACACACACACACACACACACACACACACACACACACAATGAGACACAGACACAGTGCTTCAACAACAATATGCACACACTAAGACAAGTATACACATGAACCATTCCTGAGCTCACGTATATATGTACTTCTTCAAACATGCAGACACCATTCAGACAAACTCACACATATAATGACACACACTCACTCAAAATGTTAACAATCACTTGCAACATAAAACTCACAGATGTTAATGATGAAGGTGATTTATTGAACAGTATCTAATTACAAACATCTCTAATATTAACATGGTGTAAACAGCTTCAGCCTGAAAGGGAGAGTGGGGTGGGGTACCTTTTGTGAAGAAAATGTTCTCCCCTGGTTTTACTACGGCGAAGCACTTCCTTATTTCCA
The DNA here is from genome assembly GCF_963691925.1 of Scomber scombrus. Taxonomy (NCBI): domain Eukaryota; kingdom Metazoa; phylum Chordata; class Actinopteri; order Scombriformes; family Scombridae; genus Scomber; species Scomber scombrus. The sequence continues at coordinate 11,663,996 of NC_084971.1, read as the reverse complement.
CACTATTGGCTGATGACATTTCCATATTTCCAGCTGATTTCACATGATTGGTTGATGGCTTATGGCAGCTGTTGGCAGCAGCCCTCTCTACATAACTGCTAACCTTTCATATTTTAAAGAAACACTGCAGTCGCTTTTATTGGCTCTCTGCAATTAGATGACTTTTGGCTTGAGGAGTGTGCATCAGTGTGTTTCCTGTGTCAGTGAGGGTGTGTGGTATGCCAGCTTTTTTGTACCTGTGTGTGTGTGTGTGTGTGTGTGTGTGTGTGTGTGTGTGTGTGTGTGTGTGTGTGTGTGTGTGTGTGTGTGTGTGTGTGTGTGTGTGTCTGTGTGTCTGTGTGTGTCTGTGCCTGTGTGTGTTTGATTGAGAGAGAGAATGCTTGTGTGTTTACCTGTGTGTTTTGAGCCGATATGGAGTGAATTGAACAGTGTAGTGAAGCAGTGAAATAAATTGTCCTTTATGCTGGATATTTGTTCAGACCAGTAGACAATGACCATCAGTCTCTCTTTTTCTCGCTGCACTCACACCCACACACACCCACACACACCCACAGCCACACGCAAAGTGATTGGAACCATTGTTTTTAAAAGAAAACTGTAATGAAGAACCATATATTAAACACATACCCACTGGGGGTGGGAGAAAAGGAAAAACAAAGGGAATACATTTGTGTGTAAATATTGGCTGTTGAGAAGGTTTATTGGACCAGTTGGGGGTTAACTACCTTGCTCAAGGGTACCCCAGCAAAGGAAATAAGAGTATAAAATGCTGTCCCCCTACCTCCTGCCACAGATTTATTTAGAGAGTAATGTGATAGAACCAGCAGTCCTTTCATTTGCAAGTGTGTGTGTATGTGCATGCTCTTTTTGACAGCTCCTTGTCAGCAGATGAAACCTTCCATATATTTCAAAAACACTAAACGCTAATTAAACTTGAGGCAATGAAAAGTCATTTCATTTACTGATTGACATGTTTTCAAAAACAAAAAACAGCTTTTAAATGGTTTTAATTGACTCTTGGGTAATTAAACAAAACTCTCCATGGCCTGTGTAAACATTGAACTGCATAAACAGTGAGCAGATAATGAGATTTTAAAGCATCACCTGAATTCCTAAAATAGACTATCATATTTGTTCAAATGAAGGGTTCAGTGAACCTGCTCATAGTCCCTCTGCTGTTCTGGATAAATCCTTCTCCACATGCTCTTAGATCTGCTTAGAAAGACATTAAATCAGTGATGTGTTGCAGTATTTTTTCTCTTTTAACTAATAAATATTCAAATTCCACTATAGCTATCAATCAAACATGATTTATTGCTATTTTAGCTTTATTTTACGAATGCATCATCCAGCAACTATAAATATATCCAACCAGGGCTGGATGTTGCCTGTCCAGTCTGTGTATATAGCAAAAATTGTCAGGGGAGGCATATTGTTACAGTCAACAAGTTTTATCCTTGTAGTTTTATTTGAGCACATCTGTTTAACTGTTTTATCTTTTTAACTACTGCTTTGTGCACCATGGCCAAGTAGAAATGCTATTGTTTCAATGCATATACATTGATGGATCTAAAAGCGATTACAATTAACTTGAACATGCTTGAAGAAAATAGTTTATCTCACTGCCACTCAAAATAGGAAGTTGTATTTTGAGCAGTAAAATAACTCACCCAAATCCCCCAATTACAGTCCTAAAGGTTTCAGGTTGCAGGTGGGCTTTCATTTTACCATTTGCTTCTCCCTTCATTATTTCTATGAACAGGAAAAAAATCTTGTCCATGGCAGTGGTTAGATGGATGCTTGTCAAATCCCTTTATTGGTGGCCTTAGATTTTTGAAAAGGGAAAGAATGAATGGACCTTGCTTTGAAGAGTATTCTAGCGATGGCCAAGAGGGATGCCACTTGGGTCAAATGCACATGGACCCTGTAAATACAAGCATTAAGCACAATTTTAGCATAGGCAACAATAATATATTTGAGTTTAAACTGTGGTCTGAATCAATGCTAACCTGTTATTGGAAGGGGTGCGGGGATCTGGGACAGCACAGACCACCCCAGCAACCCCTTAGATCAGAGCACAACATGTCCAACTTGATTTTTGCAACATTTTCAGTTGACTCACAATTCAGGTCTGAGCTCTGTTGTACATACAAAAAGTACTGCTTGTTTACTTTTCAGTTTACAGATTCAGTGTAGTTGTACCATGCTGCTAACATCTATCCCTCCCTCATGGTTTTCTCTTTCACGCTGTTGCTCTCATTTTATGTAGTGTGTATTCAGCTGACACTACCGCCCAGAGCACCTTGCAGGGTTCACTTCCTAGATCGCCTGTCATTATACCCATTCGCACAGAAACACAGTCAAACCTATCTTTTGTGTATACAAATGAAGCATATATTTCCACCCCATCTCTCTTCATCACTGTTGCTTACTCTTTCTCCTCTCTGTACTTTCTGCTTTGTTGACTTTTCATTTATCCCTCTTCCTGTCTGAGTGCCTCCTGACCTTTACCAAACAAAACACACACTATCCACACAAATACATGATACAGGAAAAGGATGAATATAGCCATTTGTAAAGGTTATCTGGGCTACATCTATTAACAACTACCACTACAATGGTTTGATTTTGGAGAGAGAGAATAAGTAAAGAAGGAGGGACAAAGTGTACTCACTGCCCACATACATTGAGTTATCAGTGTTAAAAAATTGCTTCCCATGATGTCATCTATAACATTTTAATAGGTGCTGTTCCTGTTAGGCTTTCTGTAACATGTAACAGACTAGGATGTGAGACATTTAGGAAATCATTGATGCTTTTAACATAAAAATATATATGTGAGATGCCTGTGGCGTATCTCTCTGTGGATGGTGTGTATGTGTGTGTATATGTTAATGGATGTTATACGTCTGCCTTGGTTAGACACCTAATTTGCTTCAAATCCTGAGAAATGGGCAATTGCGTCATGCAATTCTTATATAAACAAAGTTTTTTTAATGTTGATGTATTCAGAAGAGTTAATGACCAGAGACACACACAGAAAGAATGTAAACATGTATATTTCCTGGATCTTGACTCCAGGAGTATGCTAATTGAAAAAAACAATATAGTAAATTATCCTCAGGGTGGGAGTAGGGGGGGTTTAGATTTATTTTAGAGATTTAACATTGATATGTGGGCCTTTGATTGAGCTAACCTTTTATCATTTATTTTCTCAAGACTATCTGGAGGAATAATCCCATCATTTACACAAAAATGTATTTAATGAATAGCCCGTTGAGATCTCATTTTCGAGGGGGTCCAACACAAAACATACAATATACTAGACTAGAGGCTTTCAACACATTATCCACACACCCCCACCCCCACCCACCCACCCACCCCCATAAAAAAAACCACAGCGCCTAACCAAGCAATAAATAAATGAATTAAGGTTTCCATGTTATTATGAAATAATAAAAAAACAATGATGAAGCTAATAATAATATTATTAATAGTAATAGTAATAATAATAATAATAACAACAATGATAACAGAGTGAAGCAGCAAGCAAAAGTCTTATAATGATACAAGTCAAGAAGATATAATTAAAAGCAACAACGTGATATTTTAAGAAAGGGTACCGAAAAAGGTCAAATGAGTTTATTGTTTTTATGGCATTCAGCAGGTTGTTCCAGTCAGAAGGAGCTTTAAATTTAAAGGCATATCAATTTCTTCATTAGTTTTGGAAATAAAAAAGAATTTTCATACATGGAGCACTGATGAATTTGATAGCAACACTTTAATATAAATCTACAGAGACTATTGTAAATAATATTGAGGGGTTGACGGTGTGTTGGGAAAGTGTCAGCGTAGTCCACTATAGGCAATAACAACTGAGTAACAATTCTTTTACCTCATCTGGAAAGTACAACAGTTTATAGAGCAATACATTATACCTAGATTTCAACTTAATTTGTTTATAATGGTGATCCATCATTAAAAGAAAAAGTCAAATCAAATTTAGGTTAGATTGTGAATAGACTTTCTATGTGTTCAAGTTGAAAGTGTATTTGAAATGTGTATAATAGCCAGTGATGATTTAAATACAAAGGTAGATTTATTAGTGATTTATTTTCTTTAGCATTTGTACAATGACCTATGCTCATAATTTCATAGCATAATAAGTCATGTTAGCTGAAACAGGTGGTTCATTCGGTGAAAACAATTTTAAGTTCAACAGACTTTAACTTGGTTTAATCTCCATACAAACCGAACTATAGAAGACACATTTCTTTTACCTGTCAGTCTGATTTCTTTTTTCATATACATCATTTTTACATTATTTCAACAGATTTAATGTTTTGACCTCATTCGCAGACATGTGGATCTTAAAACGTAATCCATCAGATTAATTGGAGCAGTAGTAGACAGCTCCGCAACGTGAACCTGCTTAAATTATGAATATGAGCCCGAGTGAGGATATTTAAAAAGGGGAAAGTATGTGTCAGCATGCTGTGTGGTAAATAACATCAAAAACAGTTAAAGTATATGGTTTTGTTATGAAAAAGTGGACATGTCTTTATATAAGACTAACTCTTAAATTATTGATTTCAACATAAGTTTGCTGATATTTCATATTTTTCCCGTTCTCAACAAAAACAGCATTACTAGATCCTGCTAACAAGTTTTGTCCGTGTATCCCAATCTTGAAACAGTCTATTCATCCCATTGTTGTCCAAAAACTAGTAAAAAAAAACGTCAGCCACATTGCCCTGAGTGACATGTTCCTATTACAATTAACTTTTTTTTTTGAGTAGACCCTACATACACCATTCTGCTGCCATGCACGTAAATACTCACTAGTGGGGCTTTTCCACTATACAGTTCTAGCACTACTCGGCTCGACTCGACTCTACTGTGTTTTTTTTTTGCTTTTCCATTAGGTATAGTACCTGGTACCTGGTACTTTGTTAGTAGTGCCGTGCTATGACGACCCCACTCACGTTGAGTAGGTACTATGAAGTAATGGAAAAGGTCGTTCCTGGTACCAAGTCGAGCCGAGTAGTGCTAGAACTGTATAGTGGAAAAGCGCCATAGGTCACCAAATGTCTGCACAGCTAAAAGTAATCCCTAGCATAAACAATGTTTTTATTTGTTTCACATTTGCTAAAAACTATAATGCATACCTCTTCTGAGAAATGCAGACCTGCCAAGCTATTCACTTTTTGCATAGCAGTCATACATTTTGACATCAAAGTACTCTGGTATGAGGGGTCTTCTTCTTTTTTTTTTTTAACACTTAAATAATGGATAAAGAATATATCTGAACCAATCAAGACATTAAGCTGACATGATTTGTTTTCTCCTCCTACAATTAAAAATAAAAAGACCAAAGATTTTACTTTGTACAGTAGTTTTTGTTTTTTTCTGAATGAAATGAGTTATCGCACTCACAGGTTTGATATACATTTGACATACAAAACAGGCATTCCTCACATCACTTGTCCGTTTGCTGCTTGTATGCAAATGATGTACTGTAATGCGTACATGTATGCAAATGTCCAAATAATAATGTACAATAATTCATTGTGGGAACAGCAGTGATTCACATCTGATGCATCTAGGTCGCCATAGTGGTTCTCAAAAAATGTGTCGAGAGTTGGTAGGTCTGGTAATGGTTTAGCCTTTTTTTTTTTTTTTTTTTTTTAACTATGTATTCCTGACCTGTTTTTGAAGATTTATGTTCTCAGGGATTTGGGATTTGTTAACAATTATACAATATAGAATATTGCCTGCCTCATCCTTTTAGTTGATAGGATGTTACAAGTTCCCTGGTGCAATGATTTCATATTTCCCACTGCTTCCACTCCAACTTATTAAGTGCTGAATTATGTCACACAATGATTCATGTGAGAAGTTCTAGTTAGATCTAGAATGTGGTTTTCAGCTTCAAAGTTCAAAATGTTTCATTTATTTAAAAAAGAAAATAGCTTAAGGGTCAATAAAAACCCTCAAAACTTGCTTTTTAACGTGCTTTTTAAACATGTCTTCCTGTAGCCTTTCCAATAAATGTTGTGAAGAATGGGAAATCTTCAGCTGGCTGTAAGGGCTTTATATAGTTTTAACTAGCCACCTGCCCTTGTCCTTGCCATGTGGTCCAACATTGTAGTGCAGTTTGGATGAGACACACATGCTAATAAAAGTTGATTCAAGCATTTACAGGATTGATTCAGGCTTTTATAGAGATGGGTAAGGTGTACGTTTGTCCCTGTACTTTGAAGGTGTAAAGGGCTGTATTAGTTCAGTAGGGCTATTTTGTTGATGTGCCATATATCAGGTGATGGTTCTCCGAAAGCCTTTTGTCGAAGTTCTCTTGACGTATATTTGCTGGTAAAAGCATTTTTTTCAAAGTAGTCTTTATCTATTTGATATAGAGGTGTCTAAATATATTCATTTGTCTGAGTCAATTGTCATTTAAATAAATATATAAAACAGCCCCTTCTTTGAATAATATCTGGCTATATTCAGCACCAAGCCATATGTATAACTGTATGCATTCAGTATATATGTTAGTCTGTGTAGGTAACGTGCATGTTTGATTAAGTAAGAGAGCTAGAAAGCGAGTTGTAGAGTTGGACTGTTGAGTTAGCGCTTCCATTCATCTCCATGTTAGCTCAATGATCTATGGCTGCTTTTACTTCTAGACCACCTCAATGGACATTTCTCTAGTGAACACACACAGACTTTCTTTCACGCTGACAAATTCTCCCTAAATAGTCTCATTCGCAAACACACATTTACCTGCTAGTTTTTAGTATACATATGCATAGCTACATACGCTGAAACACACACACACACACACACAAACACAGAACTGCACACCAATGAATGGAACTCCTGCATTCTAATCAATCAGATTAATTGGAAGTGCCTGGCCATGGATTGAGGAATTTTTCATCCCCCAAGCACTGCTCTTGCTTTTAGCCTCTATCTGCCGTTTCTGTTTACGTTGAGGAGGTAACACGCAGAGAGCAGTGTATTGAAAAATAGCAGGAAGTAATGTTTACTTAGGTTCAGTAATGGAAGAAAAATTCCACCCTTGGATACGAATGTACTTGTGTCTCGTTAAACTTTTGTTTTCCAAACTTTTTTGTGATGTTATTTGTAATATGTTTTGTTTTCCTCTACACAATTTCCTTTAACCTGCTTCATCTACTCCTGGTGTATTCACTGCACCAAGGTTGCACTTACATTGGTCTCTGTATGGCTATAGTTTGTAGTTTTGTTGATTCGTATTGTACCATAGTATTTCACAACAGTGCAAGTCACTGAGCACTCAAGTCACTCCCCCCAGTTTCATATGAATGCTTGTCTCAAAGCCAAATGACATTAAGAATTTTCTGTCAGCAAGTTGAAGCATAATATGTTTCTTTATTTCTATGTTTGTATTTCTCCCCATTAATTTACTGTCTGTTTAGATGAGAAATTGCCCTAACCCTTGCGCTAGTGATCGCATAATCTGGAATTTAACACTTTATACAACAGCGGGGTCAGCATTATGACCGTGTATGTCTGTGTCTGACCAACTTGATTGAGATCAGATTGAGTCGTGAGAGGTAATTACAATGGTTATAATTAGAATTACAATAAGTTCAGACATCCTAAGATATGAGTGGAAAGTATTGTTCTTGCAACTGCTTTTATACTTTTGTTCATTGTGCTAATGAAGAAGCCCTGGTTATTTACTCAATGAATAAAATATCATGATAAGAAAAACTCCAGCTAGTGCAGAACAACAGGTTTGTGTTGAAGACAAAGGTATCCGTTTCAGGCTTGAGTCTTTTGTCGTCTTTATGTCTGCTCTCAAGTACAAAAAATTCTTCATTTCTCTCCACTGAAGCAAGAAAAAGCTGCCCACCCTTTACTCCTCCTTCTTTGTCATCTTCTATTCATCTCTCCATCCTCATTCCTGTCTGATAGGAAAAAGAAATGAACACTGGGGCAGTCAAGTGGAAAAACAGACCCTAGATGTGCCATAAACCTAGAAACTAATAATCAGTGGGGATTCAACAATGTGAAACACACTGAAAGACTTCCTTCTTCTCGCTCTCCATCTATTTGTCTCAGACTTCCTCTTTGTCTCTCTTTGCCTCTCTCTCTGCCCTACCTCCATCACACAGATAGATGCCAGTTGAATTAGGCCACTGGCATACCAAAGAAGCTTGGAGTCCTAAATATTGTACTGTTCGTTACCATTTTCAGTGTTTAAGATAATGGGATAAAATCAGCCTGTGCTTTAAAAGAGGTCAGTGTTCAGACTGTAATACAGACTATTATAGTTATTTGTACAAAGATGTGTCTTTATTGGTCAGCCAATTACAGCATATTTACAGTATCACGGATGTACATATTCTGGTGGACGTAACAACTAAATTCCCCTACCTAACCTGTAACCAATATACTACTTCTAAGCTAAACACGATCCTCAACCTTAAACACAAGAACAACCCTCAGAATAAGTAGGAACTGATCAACATAAAAGACAACATGTAATTTATGCTCCAACTATGCTCATATTATAAATGTTTTGCGATGGGGCTCCAGTACTCTATACCCAGATGTCTTACTTTCTGTATCACAGATTTTTCTAGCATCATTCAATGCAGCATCCTCATCCTTTTGTAAATTGCTCACCTAAACAGAGGATGTACTGTAGCTGCATCTTCAGTCCCTGCTGAAAACACCCCAGTTTAAAGGCTTAAAGGTCATATGAAGGGATACATTGGTAATATGTCAATGATTGAGGTCAGAACATTTTTGTGTTGTTTTCTGTAATAAAACAGATACTTAGAGATTTGCTTGACAGTGTTTACCTGTTTTTCTCTTTGAAAGATTAAGGAAGGATAGATGCATTGGGTGAGGATTGTACAACAGTGGCAAGTTTAGCAGTACAATTCTCAGTTTAGAGGTTGGGCAGTGAATTTAAGTTCATATGATCTTGTGTATGTGTCTGATCATGAGTGTTCCTGTAGGGGTAGATTGACCTCTCTGCCCACTCAGTGAAAAAAGGTAGCACCTCTTTACACCTACGTACTACACAGAAGAATTCTTTATGACTCAAAAAACACAGGCTCACACACACACACACACACACACACATACATGTACAAACTCTTAACCTTATTTGCACAAACGGAAATTACATATTCTTGTTCATACATTTGAAAAAAACATGGAGCGGTGCATCACACACATACACCAACATCTTGCTGCTCCCATACTGCAATGAAAACATATCAGTGGGCCAGTCTGTTCTGTTTCCCCTGTGTTTAACATGATAAAGCAAAAGATGTGATTAAGCAGGGATCCATTGGATGCCCTTTTGACTCCAAAAACCAGGGTCCACATTTGCTTTTGATTAGGACAGTCATTGTACTCAAAGGATAAAAAGATATGAGGCATCATTGTAGATTTTTAAGCCACATGGATGGATGGAGCCTCAGGATGGATCTTGTGTTTACTTTTTCTGTATGTCTTTATGAAAAATGAAAACCTTTGTCACAAGAGGTTATGATTTATCTTTATTGGTGATTTTTCAACCTCTTACTTTCCTTCATTCACTGTTTCCAACATTTCCACTGGATATCTCATAAAATCCTGTTCTTAATTTTTCATAGCTAAGCCCATCCAATTCCCTCACTTTTATTTTTCTCGTGTCTTCGAATTGATTTGATTTTAAACTAATATGTCTGCTTGTCTGTCTGTTTCTCTCTCTCCTCTCTCCAGAGTTATATTCATGGAAGCAGTCAGGCTCAGTTTGTGGCTGAGTCTCACATCATCCTTCTCCTGAGTATCCTTTAATCAGTGTGTGTGTGTGTGTGTGTGTGTGTGTGTGTGTGTGTGTGTGTGTGTGTGTGTGTGTGTGTGTGTGTGTGTGTGTGTGTGTGTGTGTGTGTGTGTGTGTGTGTGTGTGTGTGTGTGTGTGTGTGTGTGTGTGTGTGTTTCATGTGTTGACATAAATTGAAACACAGTGCTGGAAAATGCAAATTGTCCTGAGCAATTCAGCACTCTGTGAAATGTACATTAGCCAAATTTGCAACAAATTTCATTCATTTTTCTCACCACAATTGCACCTTCACTTGCTTACATACAACTCCTATGAATACCTTTTTATATGTCTGAAGCAACATCCAAGTTTATCTGCTACATTCATTTTCACAACACAAAAAGCATTGTGTGCAGTCTCCATAGGGAGGCCACTTTCTGGACTGAACAAACAGACAATACAAAGAGAAGTGATTGTCCTCTTTTAACTTCACCTCCTTGCCTGATTTGTTTCAAATTCAACCTCTAATGATAGGCTGGGTCTCTGTGTGTTTACCTGTGTACTTGTTTGGCAGGCTAGATGTTTCTGTTTGTGTTTGTCTACTTCTCTGTCTGCTTGTGTACTCGTGTGTACTTGGACTGCTGATGTTGTATGTGTGTGGGTAATGATACCGTTCATTCCTAGCTGTTGTGCTCATCCCCATAGGAAATAGCAGGTCCAAGGTCGCACCTGCTGCAGAGCAATATTTGTTTGTCCACGCTCACACAGTTTTGTTTTTTTTCTTCTGCCCATCTGATTACATCTAAATGAAACACACACACACACACCTGCTGAAATGCAAACACACCTATTCTTCTTGTCTGTGCAGGTGGTGTAAACACATTTTATAACAGTCATTGATGCAGTTTAATTCCTTAATGCGGGCACACACGCGCACACACACACAGGTACCAAATGTAGGTGGATGGGAATATAATTTTAGGAAGAGATAGAAACACAGATATATTATATGTATATATGTATTTCTCTCGAATTCTGACCTCCACAAGGACATATAGACAGACAGATGCAGGCAAAACCTCTCTGCTTGTTTGATTGGCCTATATTGGCCTATATATTTCGAAGCAGGAGGCCAAGGAAAACAGGACTTAAGCTTTCAGCACTCAGACTTCTTGTTTTGGTAATGGAAACCTCTTAAATATTGTACGTTTTTCCTTAATATATGCTAATTTGGCTTTAATAACAATCAGCCAAGCAGGAAAAGCGTCATTAAGGTGGTACTTCACACATTGTGCTCTGTTGATGCAAACAAGTGCGAGTGCAGGATGCGTGCAGGACCTGGAAAACTCTACTTTTGTTGTCAAAATTTAATCCTGTTGTACAGGCTTATTCTACAGTATACAGTATACTGATAGGTCTCTATTTGTCATCATGACCGTATTATTGCAAGCTTTCTACAACCACCCAGGATGCTATTTCCAGTGTATCAGATCCATTGCTGTGTGAGAAGAGTTTTCATGGCAGACTAGCATATCATGTTGTTTACCATATAATCAAGAGGATGCCTCGAATTCTGCTCTGTATCCACCCATGCGACAGCCTTTGTTTGTTCCCCCCATCAGGTTTTCTTCAGTTACATGGATCAGTATGCAGAGCACACTGAAGAAAACAATCTGTAATGTCTTAAGCCACATGAGGCTGTGCTTTGCAGTGATGTCAGTACAACTCAGGTGTTGAATGGAGTAACACCACCTTCTGTAAAACAGAGATCTTTAAAGTATATGCAGGGCCAAATGTACTAAGAAAATGGTGTTGTGAAAATGTGTGCTGTTGTTTTCATTCAGTTTGCAGTAGGGATGCACTGATCTAACTTTTTCAGTCCTGATACTGATACCGATATCTGGGCTTTGGGTATTGGTTGATCTGAAGTACTGATCCAATAGCAGTGTTTAATTAATAGGCTGCATGCCTCGCTGTGTGGAAGAGACTGGGATCATTATTTTATGTGTGTGCAAAATCAGGCTTGACTTAAACATTACTTCCCAAACTTTCAGAAAACAACTGTCCAGTCAGAGAGCAGTATGTAAATTACGTGCTCATTGTAACACACACACATGCTTTGTATCCATATGTGAACATACCATAAGACAGCAGCTTATTAGGCAATCAGCTCCTTTATTGCACCTGGTAAAACTCTGCAAGTACATTCTGTGCATGAAGGAACTCAAAAACTCAGTGAGTGCAGTTTTCTATGAGATCACCAGTTTCAGAAAAAAAATTATATCATGTTTTTGATAGATAATAAAGAACACATTATCAGATTATTTTTCTGAGATAAACTGTTACGTATTAAACAAACATAAAAGAAAGAAAAGTTTAGTTGCAGCCTAAAAAACACAGCTTGCAGCCAGTTGCAACCTTTAGTGATTTTACAGTGGATTCATGGTCAAGCTCAAATTCAAGTTTGATGAACACAACCCAAAACTACCCATTCACCAGCCTATTAATTTGCTAGACAGTAATCAGACACAGAGTTAATTAATAATAGCCTAATTGCTTCATTTGTTTCCAAGAGACAGGTTTTAGTTATATGCAAGACTATATTGAACCAACTACAATCTTCCTTGTAGCTCCTGTTAATCCCATTTGTTTTTTGTTTGCATAGGGTCTTTAAAGGTCTTCTACAGATGCAAGGACCATAACTGTTTTACAGCATCAAAAATAATGTATTTTCCTCTGTAAACAAACTGTGCTTTCTCCTTATTCGATTATTTAAACAGGATGTGTTCAAAACCAATAATGTGTAAACTTCCGTCACTTCTGTTGTCAGTCTGTTTAAAGTCTACAGTTGAATTGGGAATCTATTACGGTGTTTTGCTTCCAAGGCCAAGATAACAACAGTGCAGATTTATTGAATTTTTACTTAAATTGAAGAAACAGTTTGTTGATTTTGTGTTGCCATGTGAGCTTTTACCCTGGCCTACCCATAGTCTTAACAAGGTTACTTAACATTTTAGTTGGGTGTATTCAGTTTCGTTATACACTGTATATGTGTGTATCTGTAAGTACATCTGTGTGTCCAGCAGTTTTTCCTGGGGCAGTGTGTACATCCAGCCTTCCCTCTCTTGTATGCGAATGTGTTGTTTCCTTGACAACCATGTCCCAGATGCTGCAATCACCATGGGGATGGTGCTGCTGAATGAAGCTGCCACCTCCAAGGGAGATGTTGGCAAGAGAAGAAGTAAGTAGAGAAGATTGTTTTCTACTTTTGTTCTTCTTATTGTCGTTTTTCTCTCCTTTTTCAAGCTCCAATTCCCCAATTTCTGGGTGTTCCAAGTGTCAGAAGGTGTAAGCAAGGTGTGTGTTTGCATTCATGCTGGGTGGCATAGTGGTAAGAGCCACCTTGTAGCTACCAGGTAAGTGGTTTATCCTTGCCACAGTCAATATGTTTTTGTTGTAATACATTTTTTACAAGGTAGCACTGTTGCTGGAGAGGCTCAATTTTTGTGGCACAAAGATTTCATGAGATATACAATTAGTATTATAACTGAGAAAAATATTTTGATAAGTCACTCATGCATTCACACACACAGATATTGTTCAGCTATACATATGTTAATGAATCCACATTTCTTACACTCCTAGGCAAGTTAGGTATTTAATAAAATCTACTGGCTCCTCTATTGATATACTGACTGTAGCATTAACAGTGGGGAAATCCTTTTGCCACTAAGGTTATGATTTGTCTTACTTACCCTGACTGGTAGGAGGATTCTCCTTCTTTAAGATTGGACTTCATAAGAGGTTATTTCTTCGCCGGGCTACCACTCTATCACATCAAATTGCATTACTTGGCTTCCCAACCATCTCCAGGCTACACTGTGTAGGAATAATGCTTTACTTGAAATGAATATTAGGCACTTGTAAGGTTAATAGGGGCACCACCCCCACTGATTAATTAATTAACAATTGACTTATTAATAAATTAGAAGGAACATTTACTTACACTGAACTCCATCTCTGCTTAAAGGAACAGACAAATGCAACGACGTGGCAGTAAATCAAGATATTTATTGAACTACCAAGGGATAGGGATGAAAACTTAGAATGTGTACATATATTTAAATAAAACAGATGAATTAATGGATGCATGAATGAATGATTAATTAAATGAACAAGTTACTGCCCTCAGAATGAATGAATGTCATCAAAATCAGGTCAAAAACGCAATGAGGGGCCAAGACTAACAGCCAATAGAAATTAAATTTTTGCATAGCTCTTGCATCAACTCCGAGACAGAAGCATGGCAGATGGTTTTCCTACTGTCTCCACGGTGAGGCTTGATGATGGGCAAACTTTCCGGAGAGCTCTGAGCATGGCGAAGCAGACTCAGTGATACTCGGGTGTCCAGGGTGACAGCCAGATGAGAACCGCTGCAGCAGGTTCAGTGAATTACGTTTGTTCACTTGTTCGATTCTCATGAGCATGAATCCAGTCTCAGACTAGCTGAGGCCACACAGCAGGCACACAGCAGGGGTGTGTGTTCCAGTCTTGTTGCATTCAATATCCAGCTGCAGAGTTCTTCTTAGTGAGAGTGTCTTTTATGGAACTCTCAGGGAAAAAGAAAAAGACAACACCTGGAAACACGGGCCATCAGTGCTGGCCAGACTAAAAAAACAACACAAAAAACGCTGCCGCAGCAGCCGTCAGCGAGCAAGCGAAAAAAGAAGCCAATCCAGACAAAGAAGTGTAAACGTAGTCTATGAGGTGTGTTTTGAAAGAAATGGTATCCTCTGCACTCTTCTGAGTTAAGGCCTCAATTATTAATTCATTTTGTTTGTGTGAGGAGAAAATTGACCTTCAAATAAAATGGAGATGATTTTATTCTCATCAACTATCTGACAATGACATGCGTGCAAACTGGATACTCGCTCATTTCTGTCGTAAATGCCAGTGACATCAACACATCATGAAAATCAGTGAGAAAACAGAAATTGTAACATTGATTAACAAAATAAAATACGGAATAGAATTCAATACACTTTCATTTTCAAATATGTGATTAAATCTACTAAGATAGCTTTATCCTAGCAATCGAAGCACAACTAAAAAATACATTTACACTGGATCATATCAAATAAATTAAATGCAATATGTGTGACTTATAATTAACCCATTTTGAAGCAGAGTTTGAATTTCCATAATATCAAACCACATCACACAGTGAACGTTAACATGGGTTGGACAAGTCAAGACTTTACACATTTAGTAGCATTCTATGACCAATCCAGACACTTATTGTGCATTGCACTCTTTCTCCTCAAGCCAACCGGTCAAGGCAGATGGCCACCCACCTGAAGCCTGGTTCTTCTGGAGGTTTCTTTCCATTAAAGGAGAGTTTTTCCTTGCTGCTGTCACCACGTGTTTGGTCATGGGGAATGTTGGATTAAAGAGTATGGTGTACACCTGCTCTATGTGAAAAGTGTCCTGAGATAACTTCTGCTGTGATTTGGTGCTATATAAATAAAATTGACTTGACTTTCTACCAAAACATATCACTGCAGTCCAATCCAGAGTAACCAGGACATTTCTGAAAATCCAATTTGGTGTATTTTTTTCCCCCAAATGTAATTTTTCTGTGCTATGTGCAGCAAAAACACAATTCCATTCAACCCCATTGTAGTTGGGTGGCAGCAGAAGTTTCAGTGATGGATATCTCTAAATCTTACCGACAGCAAGTGAAAAATATTGTTTGGAGATTTCAGAGAACAGATCTTTTTACTTTAAATAAAACATGTTTAAACCTACCAAACAAAAAACTTAATCTTTAAATAATTGTGAGTTCAATCTCAACCAGTCACCAGTCATACTCCTGCCATGTTCTTAATGTGATGCTTGGTACTCTTGTTGGTACCCATTTAAATGTAGATATGAACTGTATTGATAAGTGTGTGTGTGTAAGTATGTGTAGAGAATAGTTTTTGAAACTTGTATGATATGATTTAATATTAAAGTGGTAGAAGGTGTGCAGTATTTAACAGCAATACAAAGCAGATGAGAGACTAGTGCATACACACATTTTTGCAGCACTTTCATTAATGTGACGTGTATTTGCATAACTGTCAATTAGTTGGAGCATCTCAGAAAATTAAAGGTACTTCTTTCGCTCTCCAGTTAATCACTGAGATGACCCCTCAACTCCCCCATAACTGCCTCTGAACACACAATTACATTATCAAAATAGGCAAGATGATTGGGTGATTAGGTTTGGCATGCAAAGATCCCTCTTCTAGATTTCATCCTTGATATACCGTTAAATGTACTGGAGCAGTGGATGATGAACTTTGACTAGCAGGTAGATTTTGATGACTTTATCGAAATGATCCTGATTTGGCTTAACAAAAAAATAATTGAGTTCACTTGTAATTACTCAACTTAATCTTGAGACAATTAAAAGTTAGTTATTGCACAATCTCCTCTTTGTGTGTTTAAAGTTCCTTTCTTTGATAGGTCTAGTTTTTTTATTTTCACATTCTTGTAAGAGCCAAGTTGTTCTTTTGAGATATATATATATATTACGAAGTCATTCTTAGGAACTACACGGTCACTCTTCCACTAATTGGGATTGAACTTTGAGTTTGAGATATATATATATATATATCTCAAAAGAACAACTTGGCTCTTACAAGAATATATAGAATATATATATATATGTATATATATATCTCAAAAGAACAACTTGGCTCTTACAAGAATGTGAAAATATATATATATATATATATATATATATATATATATATATATATATATATATATATATATATATATATATATATATATTAAAATAAGTAAAGTAACTATTTTTCAAAAGAGGTTTCCCACACAGAGTCTCGAACCCTGATCTCCCAGACCAGGGATATTTGTGTTGGCCATTCACACACACACAAACACAGACCTGAACCTATGTATGCCTCCATAACACAGAGACAGTAATGTAACCGAGTCCATGTCCTTTTTTTATTCCTAAAAACAAATCATTTAAACAAAATAAAAACCCACTATTTGCACTTTTCCGAATACTGGATTTGGATTTGGTTCCACCCCTAATGCATTTCAATTCAGCTGGGAATGATCTTTTCTCCATGTTTTCTGTAACTCTGCCCTGTTGCCTGTCCACTAAACAGCGAGGATTGCACAAATATCGTAAGAACTGCTCAATCTGTTTAAATTGTATCTGATTTACAACAGCAGCAACATACAGATTACCAGTGAAGGAGCACTTAAAGGCACAGTTCATTGGTGGCCAGCCAACCCCAGACAATTAATAAACCAAATATTTGGCATGCCTGAAACACCCTTGTGCAATATCACTAAAATGCATCATCTAACAATGTATGTAGTGTATGGTATTTGATCTGATTTATAATTAAAAACAGCCTGGTTAAATAATCTAAATTGAAAATACAGGCCTAAAAGAACCCTTGAACAACTTTCTCTATTTTGGCCTGGGTTGGTTAGAATGCAGCATGGCTCTTCATGGTGAGGTATTGTCTGAACAACTAAAAAATCAGATTGTGAGACTCTGTAAAGATGACAGAGGGTTCAAGATTATCAGTAGGCTACTGAACAGAAGCCAAAACACAGTTGCAGCAGATAATAACAGAAGACGCTGTGACTGTCCTCGAAATATTTACACAACCTTGCATTGAAAAACAGACAGGCAAGTGACTTATCACAAGTATTATCTGTAGAAATTGGTGTTTCAGTGTCTGCTCAGACAGTGCAAAGGACACTATATGATGTCAACTTTTACAGAAGACTTCCAAAAAGAAAACACTTGCTCACAAAAGGCACAGAACTGCAAGATTAAACATTGTCATACATTAGGAAAAGAAGCCTGATGAATACTGGCAGCACAAACCAAAATACATTTGTTTGGATAGGATTAAGTCCAGCATGTTTGGTGTGCACCTGGACAGGACTACCACAGTGACTGCATAGTGCCAACAATGAAACATGGAGGTGGGAATGTGTTGATATGGGGCTGCATGAGTGCAAAAGGTGTAGGGGAAATAACATTTATAGATAGTATTATATGTACATAATATTGACACAAATACACAAATATTGAGTGAAAAGATGACTCCTAGTCTTAAGAAGGTTGGCAGGAGAGGAATTTTCCAAGATATTTCCAATAGAACATATTATTAGTATACATATTAGTATTTTAAAGAAGAAGGTAGAGCAAAGAGCAGCTGAAAAGAATCATCTGTGAAGAATGACAGATCATCTCTCCACAGATTTGGGCAAGATTGGTGTCATCCATGCCCAGAAGAATCCAATCTGTTACCAAAAACAAAGGTGGTCACACAAAATATAAAAAGTAATGAGTGTGCTGGCTTTTGTTGCAGGTCATTTTTAAATATGGACCTTTAATCATAATTTAATTAGACAAACATTCTGTTTTTCACGTGAATCAACTTAATTCTTCTTGGGTTTGTCTAAAAACAAATAAAACTGCGCTAAATAGAGAGAATTTGTACTTACTTAACATTTTAGTGATATTGACCAGGGGTGTATTCAGTTGAAAAGAAAATCTAATAATAAAAATGTATGAAGGCTGCACTTCAACTCAGCAACCATGAAAAATGTGTCTGTACAATGTGTCTTCACAATATTACCATAATGGTGCTATAGAAAACATCATATGTAAACATTAATTAAGAATTATTTTAAAAGTCTAATTTAATTAAAATGTTTAAGAAATGTAAGGACACGTACATGCTCAGAAGAATTAAACCATATAAAGAATCCGTGGTGGACCAAAACAGAAGAGTGAACTGATCAGCTATAATGAGTCCAGCAGACTCTCATAGCAGAGCAGGTGGCAGACATTATTGATATGGCTGATGTCTCCCTAGTTTCCCATGGTACCTGTAGCCAAATGAACATTTGTAAATGTCTCGTCAAACAAGTAAATTCCCACTTGTGCAGCAGTTGCTCCATTCAAATATGCATGTACATACAGAGCATCTCCTCCACATTTTTGTCATAAAATAATCAGATATTGTGTTAGTTTTCTGCTCTTTTTTTTATCATTATTATTTTTTGCATTATTTCTTTTTTTATTTACTGCAGCTCTGTACATGTATTATGTTCAGTTCATGCCATTTTGTCTTTTTGAGTTACCTACAGAATTCAGGTTTATTAAATGGTCTCATACCTGGTATCATACTGTAGCTTTTTTAAATTGTACCGACTCTTGAGAAGCAGAGTTTGGTACACAAAACTGACCCTCTTCTGATCTTTAATCAATCCAGCACGATGCCACATCAACCAAACGTACACTGAGTGGTTGAGATGTACTTCACTGATTACACTGAAGGTGAATCTCAGATGACAAACTTTCAAGCTGATGTGCCTGTTTAATAGGTAACACATGTCTCTGGTTGTAGAATGAGTCTGAAACCACGAGCAAACAAGGCAGCCCTTTTTCATCCTTGGAGAAAAAGATAGTCTTAATGAGTTAATTTAGAATAATGGAGTCCCTGTTTAAAGCTTTTATTCTTAGCCAGAAAGGCAATTTTCTAACTGGGCTTTTCTTGCTATTTGAGGATATGCACAATGCTTAGTTGTAAGCCAAAAAGTGCAATTTGTGCTATTTTTAAAATGTATCATCAAATGAATTGTTACACTTTGGTTTCATAGTTGCTGTCACATTGTAGTTTTACTGGTAGTCTTTTAAACATGTATGAAGGATTTTTAGTAGCTTGCTGATTAAAACAGTCACACAGTTTTCCACAAAAGGCTGATCAAGTGTAAATACAATACAGATGTCACTACAGTCTGATATTCTTCTCAGTAGAAGACTTTTAAATGAGGGAATATAAATGTCGAGATTGATGCCATAATTTGATTTCATTTTATTGGCTCCTCTCCCGTGATGGAAGATTTGAAACTGGCAACGTGCTGAAAGCCTATCACTAGTGATGTAGTTGTAGTTGATTTTAATACATGAAATTAAAGAATGGTGAAAACCTTTAACTTGCATTGTTTTGTCTCTGTTTTCGAACAGACTTTATTGATATTGTCAACCAGGGCTTATCTTGCAAGGCAGCTGGATTCACAAGATCATGACGTCACAAGATTATACTGATTACATCAGTAGAATTAGTTGGTCTTAATATTTATGCAACAGACAGGGTTAATTAGGCTAGTCTAACCTGACAATCTAAGACTGACCAGACTGAGGCCAAGATTAGTCTGAAACTAAGTTTATGCATCAGGCCCCAGGACAGCTGTAACCTACAGAAGTGTACAACATCTCTCAGTAAGGAGAATGTTCCCCCAACCAGTGTAAATGTAAGTTTAATTTTTTTTAATGCTATATACAACCATTTACGTTTGCTGTCAAAAGGAAACACAAACACAAAGCATACCAACAAAAAAGAGACTCACATTATGATTGAAGAGCAGGTAGTCTCCCAACACTTGCTGATGATTCATGTCTGGAGATGTTAATGGTGTAACACAGTTGATCACTTAAAATGTGAGGTGATCACTTGACCACACCAATGACAATCTGGTTTATGACCTTTTTCTTTACTTTCCAACCAGAGTTTCTGCTCTGCATAATCCCTAGGTTATGAAAAAGGGAGTTTAATAGTAGATGGCCTGTACTGGTAATTGCCTCAAACACAGAGACGCAGTTACACACAAGTGGATTTTAATTAGAGTCAGTGTGATGAAAAAGCAACTCGAGAAGCCTTTCAATTGCCTCTGTGAGGCCACACAGTTATGCATACACATATGCACACACGCTGAAAAATCTAAAAGCAAGATTATCAACTTTTTGTTCTACTTTACCCATGAGTTCTCCTTGAGATGTTAAAGCTTGGCAATTAAAATGATAATGACTCAAGGCTTGTGTCTCAGTATCAGACACACTCACACACATGTACATGCACACAAGGACACACATGCATATGGGCTCACATAATTATCATCCGTGTAAATCTGATACATCACGTTTAGTACAGACAATTCATTTATCAATTCTCAGCGGGTTTCTCTTTTCCTGTCTTTGTTCGTCTTCATCCTTTCATTTTCTATCTCACCCCTCTCGTGTCCTCCTCCTAATATGTACAGAAACTTGTATTTATTTTTTGTATTATTACATCAGACGTTTTAATTCAACATCAGTCTTTGTACAATTACCACCTGCTAATTTTAATAAACTGAAGCAAACACATCATGCAGATTACATTTTTTACTGCAGCACAAGCATACTAATGCTGTTATGTAAAACACACACTTCATCAACACACAAACATGGATAGAATAAATAATTATATCTCACCGCTGTCACTGGGACGAGTTTGCACACACTCATGCGCAAATATGGACACACAAATTAAATAAGTGCATTATAGAGCAGGATAGAGAATAGTCGTCTGTCAGTAATAGAGAGAGGATTATGCTTGAATGGTAGTGTAATCACTGGATGTGGGTGTTAAATTCCTGGCATATAGCTTACATACTGCTGAGTGCAGCTACAGGAAGTTATCTGCTGCTTCCATGGCCATCTGTAGCAGAAAGCACAGTGCACACACACACACACACACTGTTTTACAGCAAAGGAGGTACTGAACAAGGAACGAGTAAATTAAGTCACAAATTCACTACATATGCACTATCGGTGTATGCATTTGGGTGCGGGGGGGGGGGGGGCTGAGATAGACAGACAGGAGGCGACAGTGAAGGAGGATGAAATGTGAATGAGAGTTCAACATTACGGAAGGGGGTGGAACAGGAACTAGAAGTTGAGTCAGGAAAAAGTGAGATGGGTTTCTGAAAGAGCAAAATACTGTAGGGTAAACTTTAAAGCAAGGCCACAACCCCTAAAATTACCATATCTTACTGGTGAAATGCCAACATGCGGTGTAGCAGTACTAGATTTCAAGAAAGCAGAGCTTATTAGAGTGGAAATGAAATCCAGCCAACTCTAAGACCTGACCCCAAAATGTACAGACTTAGGGTATCTTTTTATGTAGCGCCTAATTAATGGATACTGCGGTAACAACTGTTCCCCATGCTGAATCAAAAACAACCAAGGTATGAAAAAAATATATTTTCCACCATGTTGCAAAAACAAATCACATTAAAATAATGATAAAGGAGCCAAGGAAAAGATACTACTAATGTTCAGTCAGTTCCATTTTACTTTTTTTTCCAGCCATACCCTTTATTCTTGTTAGGTAGTAAAACAATTTAAAAATGATTGTTAAAAAAACTAAAACATGGTTTGATACCAGTGTTCAGTTATTTCCTCGTTTGTTCTTTTAATACAACAGGGGGGATGAATTTGACACAAAAATAGCAGCCTGTTGTTCATGTTTAACCATAATTAGTGAATGTAAGTAAAGTAAGTATTTAGAGCTGTTTAAATAACATATATGCCTAAAGTCTCTGGTTTCCTTGTAATTGGCCAGTGTAAACATTAATAAGCAGGTTTTCTGTCTCCATTTGGCATAAAAATAATGAACTGTGGGTGATTATATCCAGCAGTTGAGTCAGTTAATGTGTCTTGCAGTCAGTTGCACATCAAAGAATGAACTGCATTTAGCATTATAATATCTATTCATATCTGTCCTGCTAATTAGACAGGCTTTACTTAATATGGTTATTGGCTTCCTCATGCTTGGGAAATGTAAATATACCGCATTTTACCACGCTAATATATCATGATTTGAGTTCATCCAAGTCACAGTAAAAAGAGGGATTACCACTTTTGTCACTGAGTGAAATCATTCAGCTTAAACAACTTGTCATTTCGCCAAGGTCATAAATCACTTGGCATATTTGCATGCATGGTGCGTGTGAATGGGAGTGTCATTATCCATGGATGCATACTAAGACACCTCTCAGTCATAATTGATGAGCTATGGGAAATACATCCCACTATAGTTAATGAAGATACACAGACGTTCTGTCGCTCATGCACTCAGAGGCACATACGTATGGAGCACAGGGCACAAGGGCTCTCCCTGGAGACACACACTCAAATATGCAGTGCTTCTCAATCAAGTCACTCAATCAATGTCACACACAGGTTTGTATTGCAATACTTGTCAGGAAATTTCCTATAATTAGGTATCAATGTTTCCTTTATATAACCACAGATAGAGCCGTCCACCTCTAGAAAACAATGTATTTAATGAACTGTCTGATTTTTTATCTTGGCTTTGTATCTGATTCCCTTCCATCATCACAAGAATAGAGGTAGTATAGTAAAACGAATACATACTGATTGCTGAGCGGTGGAGCAGCCTCCTGTGTTAATGTATAAGTGTGTATGTCTTAGATGTGTTAGATGGATTAGGACTTGAATGTCATATCAGTTGCTGTCTCACACTCGAACACACACAGACACAGAAAGAGAGAGCTCAGTCACAGTATAATATAACCCCTGAGGTTTGTGGGTGTGTACCAAAACTCTCATGTTGAATTGTTAATGCATGATATTGCGTAGAAAGTGAAAGAAAGAAAGGGGAACAGTGATGATGGAGCTGACATTGAGAGGTGGCAGCAAAACTGTCTGTATCCATAGTTTGTTTTTCTCTGTTCTGACTCAGACCAGCTACGTGAAAACTCATTGATCAGATGTGTCTGGGGTGGGAGAAAGAACATGAACAACCTGAAGGATCAAATACGACATACTACGTTACGCTAGTCAAGGTCTGACCTCGATAGTAGCTAGTTGTTAGCAACTGTTCAATTTACTCATTGGTATCCAATTATGCAAAGCTCACCTGGCTTTGGGAACAATTTTGCTCAAACTTGTGGCGTACACCTAGCAGTTGAATTGTTTCAAGGTCAGATCACATTCCCACAAACTGCTTCAGAGTTCATTGGGACAGGACCAAGACCACCACCTCTAGTGTCTCAGTATGGTTGTTTTGGCCTGCACCCAAGTGCAATTACTGTGTTCAGACCTGCCCAAACCACTAGCACCAAGGGGGAACATGAACCAGAGTTGGATTTAACCAAAAGTACAGGTGTTAAAACACCCTTACACACGCATGCATCATAAATGACATTATACACACAAAGCACTGAAATGGAATGACAGCACATACACACAGATTAACACTGACAATCTGTTGTACATTTTCTCAGTCAAATGATTTGTTCTAACATTGTGCCTCCTCCCTCTCTTTCTCTCCTATACACATAACTTTCCAGACACACACACTGAGAACAAGCGGATATCTCACTATTTAGTCTCCAGGAGAGGTCCTCATCCTAATCCCTGATTAACAATATCAGTCGGTGGTGACAGTTTAATTTAACACAGTGCTTCTCAAGGATTAGTTGCTACATGAGGGTGTATGCATAGACTCATACACCCACACAAGCAGACACACAATTCCTCTGCAGATTAAAGATCATGCTTATGTATATTTCAGTTAAGAATGGCCACCAAGGAAATAAGATGATAATAGTTGCAACACAGTTTTCCTGCAACAAGGCAGGGTTCATAATGAGAAACGGGCAATAGCTTATACATGGAGGAATTGTGTAAATAAATGTGAACATGAAAATCTTTTATCGTTAGGGAGAACACCAGGAAATGTTTACGGTGTCCTTTTTAAAAAATCATTTCAGCAAAATGTTTGAGTAACTAATTAATCTGTTATCATTCGGGTGTGTGTGTATGTATGCCTGTGTGGGTGTTTACCATACTTGTATGTGTGAACCACCAACATAAAGAGAAGAGGATGTAGTGTGTTACACCATGTCTAAACCCTGCAAGCACATTCAATTTGAACAGAGATCAAACAGTGAGTTGCATCAGCCTTTATAATGTGCGTGAAATGATTTAAATGAATACCTTCAGCCAGAAATCAAATATTCTCACAGGCCATTGTCTAATAATTATTATTCATATATCTGGGCGTCTGCAGGACCTGCAAAAAATTACGTTAATTCTAATACATTTAACTCCTTGGTGTAGTTGTGGTCTAGCTCAGTTTTAGAGATCATGTTACAGAGTATTCATGTACTGATTTTCTTTGCTTTCTGGTACTATATGTATAGTTAACATGACAGTGTGTGTGTCTCTTTGCAGTCATCTGCCTGGTTGGCCTTGGCCTGGTGGTGTTCTTCTTCAGCTTCCTGCTCTCCATTTTCAATAGTTAACGTGACAATGTGTGTGTCTCTTTGCAGTCATCTGCCTGGTTGGCCTTGGCCTGGTGGTGTTCTTCTTCAGCTTCCTGCTCTCCATTTTCAGGTCCAAGTATCATGGATACCCTTACAGGTAACTATAGTAACCATACAGTGGTTACCACTGTACAGATGCTCGAGCAAGTTTCATCCAGCTTAGTCAACAATTATTCAAACATAATATTCAAGCACATGAAGAATCTCAAAATCACTGAAGTTGACATAAAATCACTGCAGTTATTGCAGACACTGGAAAAAATCCAGGCCAAAACAGGATCCATCCATTTCTATTATTCATTTGATCTTAAGACAGCTGCTCGATCAGTAACACTCCCTCTAAAACCAACACAGAGCCAAGGCTGTTTCTCAAGAAGGCTCATCCTATACATAACCTTTAACACAGATTTTAAGTTTGACTTAAAATGTCTCTGACATTTTCTTGTATAGTCAATATATATTCACACATTTTTCCTCTTTACCCTGAATGTTAGGAGTTACAAATGTGTCATGGATGTTTTCTGAAAGTCGTCAGTCAGTGAATGAGTTTGAACAGTAAAACCCTCCAGCTTAGTGGTCCAGAACAGCAGCAATTTCCTCCCACTTTGAGCTAAAGGTCGCCACTACATAAAAAAGACTTAACAGAAACTTACCTCTGGAGCTGGAAGGGATTCAGGATGTTGAGGGCACTTCACCAAGACTGAAAATTTACTGTCATGGGGGCTTGAACCCTGTTGTGACCTATAGCTTGAAATTAAGACCAAATTGCAATGTGCCAGCTCAGTGGAGGTGTTTAAAGTCCAGTGATTGTTGTCTAGTGACTTCAATGCATTAATGGAAGGTTAGTTGCGGTATGATACTGGTAATGTTTTATTTTACAGGTTTGTAATTGCCAAATATTGTCATTCCAAGACATTTCCTAGAAAGAACTAAGAAAACTGGGAAAACAAAAAAACAAAAAACAGATAAAACTGATTAAATATTTATTAATCTTTTTTTTATTTGAAACTTTATTCTTTCATATATGTTGAATTGTAGTTAAGTTTCACATTATTGCATGTTCAGCTGACCTGCTGTACACTGACTAAAATACTTTATTTGAAAATTGCTGATTCTTAGTTTACTAATGCAACTAACTATTTCCTTTGTAGGAATAAAACTACACTTAAGCACTGTCAATTATATAGCTATAACTCTTCACTCTGAAGAGAAAAAATTAGAATGCACAGTGAAGGACAATTAACTTCATGTCAGGCCAATAACAAAATATTTTTGCATCAATTCATGGCAGTTGGTTTGTCTACTGTTTCCGTGGTGATGAAGGGCTGATGATGAGATGAACTTTCCACAAAGCACTTATCAAGGCATGTTGCTTCTTTAAAACAAAGATGAACTTTTCCTTATTTTACTGCTGTTCCTGGGTTCATTATCCTACACCTTATACTATGTGCAGAATTACAGATTTCTTTCCAAGAAACTTGGAAATTATGAGCTAATTATTCTTAAATGATGGACCTGTAAAATAAAGCATTACCATGGAACATAAAGTATCTGTGGTGGGAATGTTTTAATAGAGGTAATGTGTTGGTGCTCATTAATCAATTAAACTTTTTTAAAATATCTCAGAAATATTTATGTGAAATGTAAATTTATTTTTTTTAGATTCAGTAAAAAAAAAAACAGCCTGAGAAGAAGTACTTGTATAATCTGAGATTGCATTTTTACATTTTTTATAAAATAGAAATTTGATCTGTTCTGCATTAATCATGTGCAATAATAAAGCAGCCAGTCACATAAAACTTGCGTGATAATTTTATTGTAGAATTAGAAATTACACAGTACTGCTCGATATTGCAAGATGAACCATTTTAAATTTCTTTGTTTACCATTTGACTTTGAGTTCATATAGAGTTGAAGTGGATGTTTTCAATTTTGATTTGCATTTTTAGAGTTAAGTCTACTATCATGTCCTCAGTTTCGATTGCTGTTTGTTTTGTGCAATTTTATCTGATTATATTCTTCCAGAAACTGAAGCTAAACTTACAGTAAGCATTTTCTAACAAAAAATGATCAACATGTTGTATTTCTCTGTCCTTTTTCTACTTTCTCTTTATCTTTCTCTGTCTCTTAGCTTTCTTATTAAGTAAAAAAGGAGAAGAAAAGGTCAAAGTCAAGACGAAGAGGTGGTAGGTGCGAGAACAAGAGAAGATACTTGAAGAGGAGGAAGCAGTGTGTGGTTTCTTTTTATTTGTATGTTCTTTATTTTTAACTGCTATCATCAACTCTGTAAGCTGAATTGAAAGTAAATTATTCCTTCTTGCCCTGAAAAATAAAGTTGTTTGGCATGTGTGTGTCTGTGTGTGTGTCTGTAATTTTGTTACGGTTCCTTTCAGTGGTTTAATATTCTCAAAGACAGATATGATGACTTGTGACAGTGCTACGTTAGAGGCATTTATGAATTTTAGGTAGGAAGGACAACGACAACAGGTCCTCCACCATCCTCAACAAGGCACTTTTTGCATTGGCACCAAACCTGATTCAAATCATTGATGCAAAATAGTATCACATGAGCATAAGCTCACAAAAGACTAGTTGCAAGTAGTGTAACTTCTTGAATGTGAGAAGCATCATTTAGAGAATATATACATTTCTAATTCTTTCACTTGTGGACTGCCCACTAAAACACTGAGTGGGTTGGAGCATTGAAACTGTTTATGTAAGCTGCTCTGTGTGGGCAGGAACAGGAACAGGAATGGTGCAACAGATACATTGACAAATGTAATAAAACTATTCCCTCTCAGATTTCTTATTTTTTTCCTTTTTTGTTTCAGGCCTGGGGAAAGTGAATCATTGTGTATAAGCTAAAGGCTGTATAGAATTTAGAAATGGTCATTGTGTTGACATTGCATAGAACATTAAGTTTTCCATCCCTTATTTATGTAGTCAGGAACTGCAATATACTGAACTTACTAGAAATCTTTTGATTCAGTTTGCTATTGACTTGTTGAATTGTGTATTTGATCTCGCCAGAACAAGAACGCAGTGGAAGTAAGTCAAAGGTTACTTCGAATGGAAAGATCCTGTTTACTGCAGGGAGGCAGTATAATTAGAATAATAAAGGTTACAATATTATAACCCTATGTAAGAAAAGTCTCAGCCCTCTACAATCGCTTGCACATAATTGCCCACTGAAATTTGCATATACATAGCTGGCCAATCGGGACACAATTCCGATGACATGTGACTCACACTTCAGTGGACGGTGTAGGAGCGGCAGGGTCCATAGAGGGATCCACCTGGCTCATAGGAATCATTCATTAGTGCCCCATCAGCAGTAGTTCCCACCAGGACATGCATTGCTGTGCATTGTCAGCCTATATTAAAAAAAACCTTTCTTGAGAGGGTGTGTGAAGGCAGGTCTGTTGCCAAAGTACTCATGACACAAGGAAAACGCTGCTACATATGCTTTGCATGAGACAAACTTTCCCAATGCACAACTCCTTTACCTGCACCAGTATAGGAATCTTACCTACTTTGCTTATAGCAAGCAATGGTGGAACCAACTCTCGCAGGCTGGATGGTCTGCACTATTTGTGTAAACAGTCCAGCCCACATCAGCCTGTCAGGAGCCAAACTTGATGGATGGACCAGGGCGGGGCCACTATCATCTGGGTCATCTCTGCATATCATGGCACCAAACAGTCTGGGGCTATCAGGATGACCAACAACCACTCTTGACTCACTCTCTACAACAGAGGAGGAATGAGACGAAGAGAAAGAAGATATAAAAGTGCTTCCTTGGCCATGGCTTGTGTGAAAATGCATCCACTCCCATGGATTGATCATGTTTCAGCATGGATAACCAGAGTGGGTAGTAGGTGTTCTTTTGATTGGCAAACAGGTCTAATTCCATTCTCCCGCAGTGATTCCAAATGGCACCATTACGACTAGCAGGTTGTCTCTCGATATGAGGTCAGCATCCCTGTTTTCTGGACCCGGAATGTGAAGGCTCTCAGAGATAGAAGGTGTTCTGAGGCCTACAACAACAACAAGACTTCCAACATCCTCAATAGGGCAGCATATGTACTGCACTATGTTTCCGCTGACAGTCATTTCAGCACCGCAGACTTTCCCAGTATAGGCCTTGGGCCTTTGAGCTAAAGAGTGGATACCCTGTATTCATGAACTTTATCAAAGACAATGATGTAATTGTGTTGACAGAAACATGGTGTCAAAATGATCTGCTCACTCACTGTCCTCGAGGATATAGTGAAGTCATAAAATTAAAAATTAAAAAAACAGGTCAATGGGGAGTCAGTGAGGGAGTTAAGATCTCACCAGTAAATCACACATTTGGCTAAGGTGCTATTTATTTATGTACTATTCATACTGTCTACTCCCAATAGATGTTCCATATATGATGAAGACATTTTTGAAACTCGATTCAGAAATTGCCTATTTCCAGGCCAAGGGAACTGTGCTTCCAACCAGGGATCTGAATGGACCTAAATAAAGTGAACTTGGTGTCATTGACCCACAGGGCAACAACCATGTGATTGGTCAATTTCCCCTTTTTACTACACCAACCATCACCTGTCAGAACAACCTTAACTTAACCTTAACTTAATAAATCAAAGTGGCAGGGAGGTAGTGCATCTCTGTTGGGCCTTAGGCCTGATCATAGGTAGCTGGTTCAGAGGGGACTCTTACAGGAGATTCACATACCCCTTAGCTCTTGTGTCAAGTGTAGTATAGTATGCAATCACTGCCTTGGACAACTTAAAAAACAGTGCATTCACTGTCAAACAGCACCCCCCCTTTCAGACAACAACCAAATAAATGTGTTATTTCAATTCTCCGTTCAAATGAGGAGAAGGATGAAATTGGCTCCTAAAACACTGCATCACTGACCATGAATATACCCTTCACACTGATTGACCGACATGTGCACCAAACAAAAAAATGGTAAGATATTCACTTGTTTTATTTATTTCAAGAAAGTGTTTAACTCTATTTGTCATCAAGGGCTCTAATACACTTCTACATTGTGGTATGGGGGCAAAATGTTTGATCTGGTTAAATCAATGTGTTTTGAAAATAGGTGTGTTGTTGAAATTGGAGACAAACAAACTGAAGTCTTCACCCAGAGAAGAGTTGTTATGTCATGGTTGCAATTTAAGTCCAACTTTATTGAATGTGCATATGAATGAACTTGCTAATGTTATAATTTCTAAATTCCAATTAAAATATGGCATAAAATGTTTAATTGTCATTCTCCCCATTGAGCTGTATGGTAGTGAAGTATGGGGTCCACTCGGTTATCATAGCTATTCCCGCTGGGACAAACAGAATCTTCACATGCAGAATTCTGCAGATACATTTTACACATATGTGAGTTGTGCTCAACTTGGTTAGTCTGTTGGTTGATCTGTCAAAATCTAGATGGATGGACCTGAAGGAGGCAGTGCTCAGTCGGCAGTGGGGAGCAACAATGACAGCTCTGACTGTCATGCAGGAGTTGGGGCTCATGGTGGTGGGCCATCCAGTCATTCCACTGTGCTCCTGCACATGCATTGTCTGCGCTTGGTGAACGTTCCCCCATCAGTGCAAGTGGAACAGCTGTTTGTGTGCTATGGGGAGAGAGTGAGGAAGTCGGTGACATGTGGCAGCGGGGCAAACATTCCTTGAGCTCCACTTACTGCACCCATAGAATCCAATGGAGGGCAGAGCCTGTGTGAGAACAAAGGTCAGAATACCTTAGAACCCTAGTTCTATAAGCACAAGGGGAACCCTCTGTCTATGGACCCAGCAGCGGCTCCAATACAATCCGCTGAAGTGGTTTTGGAATGGGAGCTAGGACTAGGAAATTGTGAGCCTGGAGGTATAGCTCAGGGCTTGTGCCCTTTTCTTTTCATAGTAGGTGTTCTTGTCTTGATTGGTCTTTGGCAGCAGAAGAGGCAGAAGGAGCTGGGCGACTCCTGAGGTTGCAAGGCGTTGGCCAAGGCAACAGAGGGGAAAGATACCTTTGTGTATCTGTTGTATGTTACTTACATTGATGTGTGTTTGTGCATGTGGATGATATTAAGCAGGTGATGGGAGCTGCAGCAAGATGCTGCCTTTTATACTGCATGAGAGACACATAATCAGTGTCCTGACTGGCTGGCTACATACATGCAAATTTCATTGGGCAATTGTGTGCGGGTGATTGGAGGAGAATATTAACCATAGAGTCCAGTAGAGGGCTCAAACTTTGCTTAAAGACCTAGAGTTACAACATTGTCACCTTTGTTTATTTCACTGTAATGTGCTAGCACCCTATTCAGAGGGCTTTCAGCCCAATGCATGCTGGGATAGGCCTCTGCCCCTATGACTATAGAACATTCACAAATCTAATTTAATAGAGGTGTGTTGTACAATTCAAAGGCATTATTTGTTCCTCAGCATGAGTCGCTACAGTTTGCATCCATTCAGCTCATCGAAAATGAAATCAGCTAGGTTAAATAAAAATAAATAGGCTTTCCAAACAACAGAGGAGCACATTCACAAGAAAAGAAACCTTTCAAGAATACATTAGGAGGGTCTGACTAGTTGTTATTGTTCTTTTGTACCTGCTTGTGTTTATTGTGCTTTCATCTGAAGAGAAAAAAACTAAGAAATGCTATTGGCATTTAGATGGTAACAGCAGGTTTGGCATTTCTGGGGGTCATGGTGGACATATTTTACAGATAGCAATTCAGAGACAACTTCAACTTCCAGGAACATCTTTTCTCATTCCTGAAATCCTGTTAAAGAGCTGCGTGTTTACAGTTTAGATTGCACACAGCCAATAACACTTTTTGCTATCTCCTAATTAAAAAAAATCAAGAGATGAGCTTGTGGAATTCTTCATCTTTTGCTGTTTATTGGAATTTTCTCTCTACTCCATTTTTTGTTTGTACTCTTGGGCTTTTTTCTTAGTTTAATACTCTGTGTCCACAGATGTCTTTCTATCTTGGAACCAATTTCAGTTGGAAACCATGGTTGTACATGGTAGTACATGTCTGTGTTGGGCGGTCCTCACAATTTCAAGGGGCAATTTGAGAGTTAAGATTTGGTTTTCAGGTTAAAGTTAGAATTGGGTATAGGTGTCGGGTTTAGGCATTTAGTTGTTATGGTTAAGAATAGATTCAAGGGTTAGGGAATGCATTATATCTATGAGTGTCTTCACAAGGATGTAAAGACAAACGTGTGTGTGTGTGTGTGTGTGTGTGTGTGTGTGTGTGTGTGTGTGTGTGTGTGTGTGTGTGTGTGTGTGTGTGTGTGTGTGTGTGTGTGTGTGTGTGTGTGTGTGTGTGTGTGTGTGTGTGCATTGGGAATGTTGTGACCTTGACTTTGAAGTACTGTAAAGCTTAACTTACTCAGAGCACCTTACTACTTTTATTCATGAACTGCTGTTCAGTGAGGTTGTTTGAGCTGTGAAAAGTCCTTTTACAGTTTTAATGTGCTTTTCAGTTGTCATTCTCCAACTTGATATATTATAATTGATTTTAAATAAATTCACAGACATTGTTTCTGGTGAGCGGCATAACAAGTCAGCACAGGGCCACAATGCAAGATAGTCGATGCAGGCCTAGCCATCACTATCAGATGTAACATAACTTAATGTCAGTAGCAAATGAAAGAAGAGAAAGCACGCAACTTTAAAATGACAAGCAACAGTGGATTGCGCTGCACAGTTGACAGCTAAATGAAATGATTACAAAGAAAATTGACCACTGGACTATAGAAGTGAAGACATAATAGCACGGCCAAGATAGTGATAGACTAGCACCATAAGAGGTGTCACTGATTATTAAAACATAATCCATGACAGAGCACCTTGACAAATATAAAAACATCTTACCATCTCCAGTGGTGTTGGATGGCACACTGGTGCTATTAGAAGGTGTCTTACTCAGCTCTTGCTCAGTAGAACAAGTAGTGCTTTTAGTATATTAGTATGCATGTCCGTAATAACCATAGGCCAGATTTCTACGCATGCACATTGCACGTTTTTAACATCAAATCACCTATTAATAAACTTAATTTAGAAATGTAACATGATTGTATGAGTTATCAAACTATGTGCTTGTATATGTTAAACTGTTTTATATTATTGTATTTTTATTTATTTGGTGAATGAATGTCATCAAGTATGTGACCCAATGAAGTAGACAACTTCATTCATTGAGTACTATAACTATAACTAAAGTTTAGTGGCTGCGTAGACTCAGTGCTTGAGATGCTCAAGATCTTATAATACTATAGTGGTGAGATAAAGAAGGGCCCTTGTGTGTGGGCCTCAAACTGTTACAGGCCCCAATGCAGCTACCTTACCTGCATACAGTATATGGTAGTTTTGCTGCTTTTTCTGGTCCCGCCATCTGGCCTGACTCAGCCTCAGTGTCTGATGTTCCGGTCTTATCTCAACTCTGTGTGGGCATCCTGCTGCGCCATTAAAAACTCTGTAGAAACTCTTCGGCTGTCTGTCTGTTTAGGGCATGATGCCACTTCACTGTGGACCAGCCTCTTCTCTCATCTGCAGTCCACAAACACTTTCTTTCAGGCATCCACACCACAGCTACAGTAATTATCATCAGAGCGCTGCTTCAGTTGTTGCTGTTATGTTGCATCAGTGTCTGTGTTTGTGTGTGTGTGAGTGTACATTTGTCCTTGTATCTTTGTGTGTGTGTGCACATGTGTCTGTGAGTATATGCATGGTTTTTTTTAATTGGTTATGTAATTTGGTGTGTGTGCTTGTGTAATTTTAGAGGAAACAGTCAAGTTGATGTATTGAGCTGAAGAGAATTTACATCTCTGTCTCTCAGCTGTTTGGATAAAGAAGAAAAAAATGTCGTAAAAAAACAAAAAAAAGTTGTTGATTCTCTAACTTCTTGT
Source organism: Scomber scombrus (assembly GCF_963691925.1). Taxonomy (NCBI): domain Eukaryota; kingdom Metazoa; phylum Chordata; class Actinopteri; order Scombriformes; family Scombridae; genus Scomber; species Scomber scombrus. Next base: position 11,630,050 of record NC_084971.1, on the reverse strand, counting down.
CTTCTTTTTCTTCAGAGTTAACCAGTAAGTATTTTATTGATATCCTGTATGTACAAATAAATACATTGTGTTTTGTGAGCCGTAATCTAAAAATGTCATCAAGTAACAAAGCTTAGTGATTCAGGTTTCTGGGTTGCAGAATTAATGTAGTTATAGAAAATTCCTCATGAGCAGTAACAGCTGTGTTTGTCTCAAAGTATGTGAGGCTTTGCATGAACTCATGTAAGCGTGGTCATGCGCTATGCACAACATCAAATCACCACTGTGTGTGAGTATTCATTTATCTTCATTTGACTCATTCGACCGAAAACATCTTCGAGTGGCCTGAACACCCTCTACAACTTCCTACAGTAATCATTCCACTGATGAGAAAAGATACTTGAGGAAACTTATTGCGGGGAGTATAATTCAGTAAAGTATTGCCTTGATTCCACTGCTCCTGCTGATGCTGCCATCACCATTCCTACCAGATCCGTGATGTGGATAAGCCTGTATCTGCCCTGAAACATAATCACTGAGACTTACAGCAATCACTGCAGCATTACCTGAGTGTGTGTGCGCATGTGTGTGTGTGTGTGTGCATGACAGACAAAGAGAGAGAGGGAGCTAGAAGACACAGAATGGAAAAGCAGAGTCTGTTATTGAAAGAAGAAAAAGTATAAATAAAATGATGTGTTTGCAGATAACACTGGATAATGCTGTGGCGTGACAGCTTGTGATTTGAGAGATTCAGAAGTACCATCCACACCATATGATATTACCACTTTTATTTGCAGGCAAACCCATTTTGAGGAGAGAATTCGGCTCAGATCTACTTTCCTGATTAAAAATTGATAATAACAAATGGTACAGAAGTTGGTGAGCGTATGTGTGTGTAAGTGAATTGTAGTGAAGGGGAGATATATACAGTATTTTGTGTGACTTTCATTAGCTCTAATTCCCACAAAATGTTCTCCTTTTTATGATCATTCTCAAATGTACACTATGGCTATCAAGCAGAAAACAGTGTTTTTTTAGTGTTTAATTAAAGTGAGTATGAAAGTTTGAAGAGGTGGGTTTTAGACGGGATTTGAAGATGGATAGAGAGTTAATGTTCCTGATGTCGGGGGGGAGGGAGTTCCAGAGGCTGGGGGCAGAGCGGCTGAAGGCTCTGGACCCCGTGGTGGACAGACGGGCAGAGGGAACAGTGAGGCTGATGGAGGAGGCTGATCTGAGTGCCCGGGAGGGAGTGTTGATGTGGAGGAGGTCAGAGAGGTATGGGGGGGCGAGGTTGTGGATGGCCTTGAAAGTGTGAAGCAGGATTTTGAAGTCTGGAGACAATACGAGCAGCTGAATTCTGGACCAGTTGGAGCTTACGGAGGGACTTGGCATATTAATGCCAGAATGATAAATCCTGTGTTCTGTGTTACTATGTTATAGTGTGCATTTTATAATCAGGATTAAATACTGAATGATGATAGTTTTCTTAGTTTCCACATAATTACATATCGTTCATTTAAATTCATCATTCACCATCATCTTTCATTCATGTCGCTATATCGAGTAACAATCTGTTGAATTCATATTGTATTGCAAACTCATCATTACCTTTATTTATACATCATTTATTAGTAGTGTGTAGTTAATAAAATCCATAAAACCCAATCAATTGTGTATGTTTATTCTTTGAAGTGATACAGGGGATCTATTGAACCGTAGAGCCATGAACTTTAGATATTTGACTGATTCCGAAATTTCTTGATTTATTAATTATGATTTATTGAATAAAAAGATTTATTGGACACACAAAAGTCCAATCAATCTATTCTTTACGGAAAGTTTCAGGTGGTGCCCCTGATTAGATTACGAGAGCTAATTTTAATATCTTATCATTTCCATAATTCGCCTACACTCTGTTATCTTTGCTTCAATGTTGAAACAATTGACATTTTATCACTAACATTTACAAAATCAAAGGTATGAAAACTTTGCAAATTGTTTTTTACAAAAGGAAGCAGGGAGATAGTCAAAACAGACAAGATAGTCAGCAAGATGGAAACAAGAAGAGAACTGCTGCACCAGTCTAATGTGCACAGTTGACTATTAATAAGCCATAAATTCAGCCTGTCTCTGAAAGCAGGGCGAGTAGCTGAGTGATAGAGTGGTGCAGTGGTTGAGAATTACATTCTTAATTGTGCCACCTTAATGACTGCGAATAATACAAAAAAAAATCATGTCTGGTAGTTAGCAGACGTGCATGGCCTTTCTTTAGCATGACTGACTACAGGGCTTTTAATAATTTGTACTATTGGTATGCATTTTCTGTTCCTACCCTGAATAAAATATCTGGTTAGAAGAAGGCCATATAGAACATAAGATATATGAACAAGGTCCTCTCTCAACCATACTGTACCTAGTGCAGCAGATTTACTCCTCGCCAAGACAACATCCTGAACCCGTCAATCAACAGTCAACTTCCTCAACAAGTCTGAAAGTTTTCCCTGGCAAAGATCTGAGGAGCTGCTGTCAATTGAGACCCTCTATCCTATAACACCTCAACACTGTCTCCATGGCAACCAATGCCCTAAGACCTACTGTATATAAAGTGCACTTATATCACTATAACAGAGTAGGAGAGTAGTGTGGATGTATAACTGGTGTAGGTGTTCAAGACACAGGGAAAAAAGTTAAAGGAAAAAGAAGACAGTTACACAAGCCAACCGACCCAAACACCATTTGCATTTTCTTCTCATGTCCTCTAAATATAACTTTAAAAGCTTTTAATTGTGTTGTGTTTAAACAGGATCTCTCTACACATTTCCTTTTTTAACATGACTCATTTTAAAAGCAGTCTCACACTTGCAGATGGTTAGTCAGGATCTTTTTTTTCTTCTCTTCTCTCTTTTTTTTTTTTTTAATTCTGGCTTTAAAGCTGTAATTGCGCTTTGTAACACACACATATACACTAAAATACAAGTACATACACACACATGCAGACACCTAACTTATATTCCCATAAACAGTGTGTCATGCCAACTGTAATTACATGCTGTTACAGTGATGGCCTTAGGACCTGTCAGCCTCAAGTTTGCTCCAATATCTCAAGGAGGTGTCCTGTCTCACACACCCAAACAGACACACAGACACACACACACAGCCACAGTGATACCAGCTAGTGCAGGAGAGTTCGCCTTCAAACTGTTCATTAATTTTCTGTGAAATGTACTTGTAGCAGAGCAATATGTAATACATGTAATACACAGTCATTTCAAGTCTTTACACCTCCTCTGCCTCACTCAGTTTCTCATCCGTCCCTCAATCTCTCTCTCCACGTCCCCCTTTTCCCTCACTCCGAGGACACTGAAGAAGACAACAATCACAACTCATCAAATCACCATCAGCTCCTAATTAAAGCTATAATTGTTGCTAATTAATAAATTGATTAAAGTGCCTAGGCAGGAACCAAACACACACCCATCCTTTTTTTCCCAGAGGGCTGACAGCGGCGACGCCTCCTCCCACACCCCGAATACAAACAAACGCCTCCCTCCATGACTTCAAAGGGGGAATTAGACAAGTCAGTGGCCGTCCTGCGAGGGAGCAGCAAGCTAATTTTCACACACAATTTTTCACAAACAAACTGTCAAAGCACAATTTTCATACGACGACCGGAGGGGTCTGAGATCGTCATCAATGTTATGACTTTAAAGGGAAGTTCCTTTTTTAGCCGCACAGTCGCTGGGTGTTGAGAAAAGAGCCCTTCAAAGGGTAGCCTTCAAAGGGAGGTTTAATTATTACAGGGAGACTCTTAGTCTCTGTTGTCACCTCTCTCTCTCTCTCTCTCTCTCTCTCTCTCTCTCTCTCTCTCTCTTTCTCTTTCTCTGTATCTCGCTATATTTTCTCATCTCTCCCTTCGCAACAACCTGCCAGATTTAGATGAAATCAGGTGAAAAAGTAATAACCCTCAAAATTAGATTTTAATTATATCAACACTGTATCTCTTGTCACCCACCACCAATACCTCCTTCTCACACATTTGCCAGATTCACTAACAGGGTGGAAACAGTAGTGACATTCAGTTAAATGTATGTCAGTGTCTTATGTTCAATCACCCCTAGCCAAAATCAGACAGATGCAATTACTGCAGTTCAGCTGATGTTTGAAGGCTGATGCGTGTATATTTGTTAACTTATTTACAGGATGTATTGACTGCAATTTTAATTCTGTTATGCACAGGAAGGAAAAAGCTTCTGACGCATGAAGGAAGAAAAAATCATAATGAGAATGATCATTTACAAATGCATTTATCTGTCAGACATAAGGAAAATTTCCCATAATAATCAGTTCATTTGAGATGATACATGAATATGAATAAATATGAAAGGATCAGGTTTGTAACTCTTGGTACATTTTCATCACAGTACATTAAAAAGAACTCAAATGTGCAAATTTGGGGCCAGAAAGCATTTCATTAATATGTTACCTGACAACAAAAGAAGAGCAAAGAATTAACATTGTTTAAAAAGTATAATATGAATTGGTCAGCAGTTTGCATCCAACAAGGAATATTTATGAAAACAGTCTCAACCTCTTACTATGTTACCATGGGATGATAAGATAACCTTGGCAAAAATTTAAATAACATCGGGGTTTAAGACATCATGCACATCTCAATTTTGCTGAGGTATTTATATTCTGGGGCTTTACAGGAATATTTCTGCATGGTTTACATTTCAAGAAACTCCTTAATTATCTTATACTGGTCCTTTGTAGCTTTAATGACTACCTCCAGATGAGCCCGCCCTCCTGTTCTGATTGGCCAGCCTCCAGAAGATGCATCTTGGCTACATAAACAAACTAGTAGTAGGATTTTACTCCTTTCTCTCCTTCTTTACTCAGCATGGAAACTTCTCAGTCCATACATGTTCAAGGGCTTTTGACTTTTAGGGAGAATTTCACAAACATTCACCTCAAGTTTCGAGTTCAAGGTTTCAAGTGAACCTTGATCATGCTTTACATACACATCTGACATCATAACAGTATGAAAACAATAGAAAATCACAAGAAAAGCATGACAGTCCCCTTTAATTTATTATGAAGTTAATTCTAAGTTATGTGCTGAATAGCAGGAAATACATCTGTAAACTGTGTGTGCTTTAAAATATGGAAAATATGGTAGTAGTTTGAAATTTGTTTTTAATGGGACAAAACATTAAAAAACTATCTTTCTGGTCCTATAATTCATTCCAGAATTACCATAAACAAGTATTAACATTGTCAAGAAGAGCAGCCTCTGCTAATTAACAATGTGATTTACAGTATTATGAAATGAGATTTACTGCACATATTGCTGTGTCTTTATGGCTGAAAAAGGAACAAAGAGCTGTGCTTGCACTTGCTGACTTTACATTTATTGATTGATATTCTTTTCTTTTTTTTCAGTACCCATTTCATATATTTTTCAAATGTCTCAGTAACTATCTATAAAGAGCACCAAACAATGTGTCCCTTCTGCCGCTCTAGTGTCTTCCCCAGCTCGTCTACTCCACTTTTAGAAAACATCTCTGTCTCTGAACATCTCTGAACTGTCAGGGACCCTGCACTCCTCCTTCTCGTTTCCCTCCTCCGGTTTCCCTGGAGATGTTTCCTTAACAACCACCCTCCGAGGCCCTGGTAACCGAGACAGCTGCAGTTGCAGAGACAGTGGAGGGACAGTTGTCGTGCACCTATAGAGAGATGCTGAGCAAAAATAGTTTCTATGCCAAGGAAGTCAAACCTCCTGGTTGGGGTGGCATGTGCCCCCCCTCCCTACACACACACACACACACACACACACACACACACACACACACACACACACACACACACACACAAACACACACACACAAACACACACACACACACACACTAGGTGAAGTGAAGTGAACACTTGCTTGGTGATACTTCTAAATTAAAGTTGTCCATAGGTGACAGCTGTTTCAGGAAGCCCTGGGTAAAACGTGGGGTCTCATTTGCATATTCGTAATTTGAATATCACCTTTGTCATTTGTTTTTGACAGTGATGAGTAGCTGCATGGCTTTTCTGCTGCTTCACACACACACACACACACACACACACACACACACACACACACACACACACACACACACACCTAAGAACGCAAACACAGAGAAGATTTAAGACACAGTCACAGAATGAAACCCACAAAGAAAAAGATAGGCAGACAAACAAAACAAACCCAAAGCTGACCGTTGGTGAGATTAAAAAGAAACACACAGACACAAAATACAAACACACTGTTGCATGCACACAAAGACAAAGAGACAGCTAGAAATTGCTAACTGTGTGTGTGTGTGTGTGTGTGTGTGTGTGTGTGTGTGTGTGTGTGTGTGTGTGTGTGTGTGTGTGTGTGTGTGTGTGTGTGTGTGTGTGTGTGTGTGTGTGTGTGTGTGTGTGTGTGTGTGTGTGTGTGTTGAATATAAAGTGATTGATTCATAGTTGCTTTTTCTTCAAACTACTTTGCACACAAACTAACTTGCTTTGTCACTTTGGAGAAGATTAAACTGACTTACATTCATTCCCTGAGGACCCTCTGGCAAACTCCAGACCCTATACTAACTTGTGTTCGTGGTTGAGAATGTTAACTCATGTGTATTTACTCACAAAGACGGGCATCACTTCCAGAGCAGCAAGATTAGAAGGGCACAGCCGTGTGATGGTAGAAGTGAGAGAGAGAGAGGGGATACATCCAGATGTAGTTTCCAATGAAGAAAATCTCCTTCAGCAAATCCTGAAGTGCTGTTGTAGAGATTGGTCATTTGCGGTGACAGCTCTGAGTTTTAGGATGTGGATGAGATCCCTCTCAGGTCTATACAGGGCAGTTATTTTGTTCTGGACTCACAGCTCTGATTGTTAAGGTGACTGGTGATGTCAGTCAAGGTGGGGTTAGGTTTAAAGTGTGGGTCTTTTAACTCTGGCTCATGTCTCTCCTTGCTGTCCAGGAAAGTGTAAATCTTGGGGATGTGACTCAGGAACCTTTCACACACCTTTTCATGAGACAACCATCTCACCTCACCATGTATCAAGTCACCATACTTCCATTCATAGTCTTCTACTAAGTGTTAATGCTCTAGAGACAATATGCACAACCATTACATCACTTTTGTAATGTGTAATTTCTTGCATATGATGCAGTGAAAACTGAAAAAGTTGAGCATTGTCCCATCTCTTTGTCTCTTTGGTTGAGGCGCCATCTGTGAACACAAGGGACAAGTGCACTGTAAAGTTGTATACTACATCCGTCTGTGGAGTTTTGACCTTTGACTTTTTTCATCATAAAATGCCAGAAGTGCAGTCAGAATATCCTCACCCCTCGTTTGTCCAGTGAAAGTAAACATACTTTTTCTCGAGACTTCTCTTTTCTGAGAGAGTTCAGGGAAACCACAAAACTGAGCAACATCTCTCATGTCAGTGTCTGAAACACTGCACTGCCAACAGATCAGCGAGTAATTGGTGTCTCATGTCCTTGCTGATGTCTTCTCTCTGGCTCCTAATGGTTGTGTAAGACACTTGTAATCCCTTTAGCTGCTTCACATTTGAGTGCTTGTCATAATCTGTGAACAATAATTCTGCTGTAACCAAAAAAAGAGCAATTTACTATTTTTGTTTGAAACTAGCCAAGATCCATGCAAGCTAAAAAGACAAGTCAGTTTAACACTATGCTGTAGAAGTTGGTCTGTGGATGAGCAGCAGGCTAGTGCCTTAAGTTATTTCATTTAGGACTGGAGGGGTTTAGGTTACATATCATTCACCAAGGACCGGATCCTTAGAGAACAGTAAACGTGTGTCTGTCCATTTTCTTTTTTTTTCTTCAATTCCCTGTGCTCGTCTTGTACGGCTTATATCTTTCTTTCTTTTTTAAACTTTGGCCTCTGCAGTTTGCCTAAAAGTCCCTATTCTGGCATCACTTTGAGTTTTTCTTTGCTGCATGCTCCTCATTTTCCTCACTTCTCTCACTGTGTTATTTTTCACCATCTAGTTTGCCACTGTATAGTTAGAAATCCATCCATTTTTATTGTTGGTGCACAACATGTTAAAATAAGAACCTGCAATAGCCAAACTAACATTACTACACAACTGAGCAATGTTGTCAGATTCGTTAATACAATGACTATATTTACAAATGTTTTATGAATTATATTTTCATAAATATTTTATGAATTATATGTGTTAACTGCATTGTCATATTATAATTGTCACCAATTAAAGCTTGGCAAACTGCATGGGGCTCAAAAGCTGTACAATGAGTAACACTGCCCTAATTCAAACAAAATGATTGCCAAAACAGGTATTCGATGTTAAAGTTTACCTTGTAGGTATCAGCAATATTAAACATCTATATTTAATCTTTATGTTTGGATTTCTGTTCCAGACTTGTCATAGTAATGTATGATTATTTTATGTGTGTGTGTGTGAATGTGAGCTAGGTTAAACCTGATTAAATATGCAGCCAAAACTAATATCTGCTCTCTATAGTAACAAACAACCTCACCATGGTAGCTGCCACTCAAAGAAATTACTGCTGTTCCAGGGGGGGAAAAGCCTATAAAAAGCATAGAAAGAGCAGAGAAAATAATCTGACATTTTGTTTAAATCCTGTGGTTATTTGTTTGTTTGTGTGACTCGTGGTAACTTATTGTTGTGTAAGTGTTAATAGCACACAGTGCATACCTGGGAGGATAAAACATTAAAAAGCATTCACACATTTTTAAGCCGCATTGATAAACATAAGATAGGCCTGGCTGCCATCTGTCTGAGTGTGTGACAGACAGAACCCACATATGCAAAACAGTACATGAAAACAAAAGGAAACAACAAGAAACCAGAGGGACACTATCTCAACTCAATCCTACTCTGCATTAATGTAGTTTCTTAGTGACACGCTCATCCTCCCACACACAGATACAAATACAGTTAGAAACACATGCACAGAACATCCCACTGAAACTTAACTAGAAATAGAAATCAAACTAAAAACATATAAATGATCATCTTGACACAGGCCCACAAAGCATAAATCTACGTATATATTCTCAGAAACACTACAGTGCACATATTTCACGTTCTCTTACACACATATACACACTCGCATACATACATGCAGACTCATTACAGAGTGAATACAGCCTCATCTTCTGACTTTATATCGTTCTCATTAGTTCAAATATCAGCTCAGTGAACAGAATGGTAATGGAGGTGAACGCAAGGAGGTGAATGTCAGATGAGAAGTGAGAGTGAGGACAGAAAGTAAAGGGTGAAACAGGCAGGGGAGAAAATGGCTCCTGTAGGTGATATAACACCCGTTCGCAGCCATATTATTCAGCGAGGATGGCTGAGAAGGGCTTGTGCTACTGCTAAACATAGTCTACAAATTGTCTGTCTCCACAAAACACAAAGTCAACATAAACATGGTTACTCTGTGTGCTGTTTATAGGACCTCCAATTTCACAGGTGATATGATTGTTTGTTGAGGAAATGTCAGTTAGAGTACCTGGTTCGGTAATGGTTTGATGAAATGTTTAAAATACATTTCTCCAGCTGAAAAAGCATCAAATGGTGAGAACGGAATAATGTTTATGGATAGGTACTCGCAGTACAGTCATTTGAATGAGTCATTCCACATAACATATTTAAAACATGTTTTCTGACAGTTAAGAAAATACAAAGAAGGTAGCCCAAAAATACAAAAGGAATATTTGTTTGTTTCGAGATTGAACAGTTTTTTTCTTTCTTCTGGTGAGTTGAGGCCACCACTACAAGCTGTAAACACGATTTTGACATAAATGGTAATTAAGCCAGAGCCAGTGGCTTCAACTGAGTTGTGTGTGGAGATTTACTCGTGCTCACCTGCCTTATTGTGTGCCTGAATGACACAACTTTTAGTACTAATTAAGCTTCATACCTGCTACTTGAAGAATTCACTTGTTTATTTCCATATTTTGGGCATTTGTTAAAAGTTGTTTGTCTAGCCATCATTTATTACTGTGTGCTAGTTTAATTGCCTTGCTGCACATGCTTATTATTGTGCATCTGCTAATGTTGTCTAAACTGATGGACTGTTCAGTGCCTAGTATGAGTACCAGAGTAGATTCACAGTATGGCAGACTTTTATTTGAAAATTGTTATTAAGTCAGTCTACTAATAATTATTTTGCTGGCATTACTTGGAGATGCATTTTGCCAATTTAATTGTTAATCTGTAAGTGAGCTTATTACAATTCTACAGTGATTCCTGACAGTTTACAATTTCAGACCACAAATACTTTCCCTGATGCTTTGACTGGAGTCATTCCATGGTATTGTCAACCCAGATAAGTGTTTCCTGAGGTCACCTCCTCAACAATCTTATAAAGGTGTTCTGATGACTTGTAAGGCGCCCCAGGCAAAATCCCATTCACCGCCCCCCATATATATATGGATAGATAGATAGATAGATAGATAGATAGATAGATAGATAGATAGATAGATAGATAGATAGATAGATAGATAGATAGATAGATAGATAGATAGATAGATAGATAGATAGATAGATAGATAGATAGATAGATAGATAGATAGATAGATAGATAGAAATAATCATAAATACCAAAATGATATACAAACATGAAAACCAAAAATTAAATATGAAGAATATAGAAACAATTTTAGTATATAAATATAAGTAAGTTATATTAATTATTACGAATTACAACTTTTAAAATAAAAGTAAAATTCACAGTATGAATTGTGGTTTATTTAGTGTGACTGATTTTAATGTTTGCATCATTAGGCTGCCAGACAAAATTAGGTGTGTTAGATTCCTTGCTGCTCCTACCTCAGGCTTCCAGTGGAGAGACCTGAGGTCAGCCTACCCCTGCACCTCTCCCCCTCTCCCCCTCTCCCCCTCTCCTACTTCTGACTGTGGGTAGAAACCTGCTAGTTCATAAACTACAGATAGGGTGCTCGCTGAAACAAAGTTAACTGATCCACAGTGACATTATACAGTATCATTGATGTGACATGTGAATGAGCGATAGAAAACCGATTGTTTTTTGTTTGTTTGTTTGTTTTTTACAAATGTTCAACTCAACTATAGTAATATCACACCTTTGATACAAACATAGCTACAGCTCAAAATGCTTCACATAGCAGGATTACATAACAAAGACAAAAAAATAGAAACAAAAATAGTAGACAATAATAAATAACATTTTGATTGAAAATTACAACAATAAAACAATAAAATGTTGAAAATAAATAAATAAAAGTCAATAAAACAAAGTAAAATAAACAGCAAACAACAAAACAACAACAAAAATAATATAAACACAAATGATTAAAACTTAAAAACTAAAGCTATAACATTATTTTGAATTAAAAGATAGTTAATTTTAATAAAAAGATAGTTCTTTAATTTCCTTTTAAACCCACGGAGAGAGTTTACCGTTCTCATTTCCAGAAGCAGTGTGCTCCACAGTTTAGGGGCATAAAAACAGAAGGCAGGCTCACCGTTACTTTTATGGGACATATAAACATTAAAAAGAAAAGCAGTGGAGGACCTTAGTGATCTGACTGGAACATACAATGAAAAAAGATCTCTGATGTAGGGAGGAGCAATGTCATTTAAAGCTTGATAAATAAGTTTTAAAAAAACAACTTTAAAATCAATTCTGAAAGATACATGTAGCCACTGCAGTGTCTTCAGCAGTGGGGTGATGTGATCCATTTACTTTGTTTTCGTTTTAGCTGGCTGCAGCATTTCTCAACTAGGTGTAGTTTTCTTATAGACTTTTTAGGTAATCCAATGAAAAGGGAATTACAACAGTCTATACAGCTTGTACTAAGAGCGTGAATGGACATTTCAGTTAAAAAAGTCTGACTTTGGCAATATTTCTAAGATGAAAAGAAGATGTTTTAATGATCATGTTAACACGAGAATTACAATTTAAATCATAGTTTAAAATCACTCCCAGGTCTGTAATGTGGTTTTTAATCTGTTTGCTAAGACCACCAAGCATTAAATGCATTTTTTCTGTTGCTGCTTTGGGTCCTAATAAAAGATTGATGTTTTGTTTTTTTAATGTGAAGGAGCTACTAGAACTTTTTTTTCATGCTGTCCAAGACAAATTAGTATTCTTGGTTTGAAGTCTTTCTAGCTTGCAGTTTGCATTAGGTGTAGGTCTCACTTGATTTGCGAATTCACTAAATTGATCTGCTGGCTTAGGCAACATCCAAAAGTGACCAATTCAGTTTGTTGTAGTAAACACACCTGAAGCCTTGCAAGCTCATTGTTTTACAAAGAATAACTTTTTAAAAACAAATGCCACAATCTATGTATGCTCCAACTTTATAATGTGATGTCATATTTTGTGATTACTTATAAGCCTCTCTAGTGTCCCCCTATAATTGGGCAAAAATGTATGGTATGAAGCAAGACAATCAAATATGCTGAGGTATAAAGAAGAGAGTGAATCTATAACAAAACTGAGATTTTTACGCTTTAGATTTGATCTATAAGAAATATTGAAATAAAAGTCTTGGTTCATGTATCTGTTTAAACAACAAATAGCTTTAACCTTTTACTGTAATACTATTTTCTAAGAAAGAATCTTCTCACAATCAATATTCGGACACCAGTATAACTAATAACATTGATAATAGCTGCATTAAATATGGGTTTACCAGTGCCAAATTCCTGCTATTGCACATGCTGACTCATTGGCATACAGTTTACAAGGAAATCTAAATGAAAAAGACATCAATAATTGTTTGGAGAGATGTTTGCTGCATGGCAAACCCATGTTTTCCGAAAACTACCCAATTATTGGCGCAGTGTCTCGTTGTGTTTTTCGTAAATTAGTATATTTCTTTTAGAGTGCATCTGTAGCTTCAAACAGAATCTTAAAAGCTGTGCTGAATTTCTTTGAAAAGCTCTTTGGAAGCCTAAAGCAGGCTGTACTCTCTGGCATTTGAATGAGTAATGGGATTTTCTAGTATAATCAGGTTTAGCATGTATTTTCTCTGGTCTAATACCGTTAATTTGGGACTGAGATTAAGAGTTTTGTTGGTCGGACACCTCCACCTATTCTGCTTTCAACAGTTCAGTGGATATATAGTTAAAGCTGACAGTCATTTGAAGCTACTTCATAATTAAATCTCAAATATTTTACCTAAGGGAGGATATAAACACAGTAACACTCCACTTTGTGTCTTCATTGAGCCTACAGCACCTTTTCAAAAGAACTAGATGACTCAAACTTCCACAGCACCTTCTGTATTTTTGTACAGGGCTAACCACGATATGCCTGAATAAATGTCTTTAGACAGGAAATAATTTCCAAGATCTTTGATACTGACATTTGCTGAAACATTGTCATTTTGCTGCACTATGTAAATACACTTTGTAGTCTAAATTGAGGCCCTGTTACAGAAGTGTTTGCGTGCTGTTGCTGACAAGAGTGTTACTGACAAGTGTTCAGTTTTGTTTTTGTTCGATCTTCTTGCTTAGCTTGTTTTGATGTGGCAATGGGCTGAGTGTCCATAGGCCACCCAGAAAATGAATGACAGCTGTCAAACTCTTTTCATACTGTGCATGCTGTAAGAGAACTTCCATTGCCATCTACAAACGAGCAGAACAACAATGGCATTTTTGGCCTAAACATGCACAAAAATTCATGAAAATATCAGACCTGGTAAAAAAGATTATATTTTATAGGTCCCAGAAATGGGTGTGGCAAAATGGATCTATGGCACCACCTAGGACACCTTAAAATATGAATTTCTTCAGTCCAGATTGACATGGGAGAACGAAATTTGGTATGCAAATGTATCATTTCCAGGTGCACACCAAAGTTGGGGGTACTACACTGTCCCTCCTACAGGAAGTCGGCCATTTTGATTCCAAGTTGCGATTTTGGTGCTATTTTTGCCATTTCCAGCCCCCGTACTTTAACGAAATCTTTTGCCTGTTTTATACATGGTGGGCATAGCAGTGCGGCAAATTCTGATGTTTCGCCTTGAAATTTCAAAGCCTTATACTTGACTCCACATTGTCTGATCTTTTCCAAATTGTATATGCTTGTTAAGAGCCCTGGTGTGAAGACATGTACAGCCCCTTATTCAGTGACAGTCATAGTGCCACCTACTGGCAACAGGAAGTAATAAGCATCATTCTTTGTATAATTACTCCTAGTAGGTCAGGCACCTACATCTGAAATTGACTCAGTTAAAATGTAAGACCTTGATGATGTTACTTCCTGAAGCTCATAACCCATAATCAAATGCTGTTGCCATGGCAACACATTCTGTGCCATTAACGTACGATGTTGTTTTTAACAGGCAAAGGATGCTTCTACAATCATGAAACTTGACACACACATCTGAAAGGCAGCCAGTTAACATCCTATATTGGTCTTTTACATAGTTACAACAGGGAGAGAGAGTGGATTGAGAGGAATGATGTGCAGCGAAGGTCCCTTACGTATCGTACCAGGGAAGTCGCCAGTATGTGGGGTGTGCAGTAACCACTCAACTACCAAGGCACTCTGTTTAATGATGTATCATTGTTGAAGATGTATTATTATTGCATTGAATTTGTGTCTCTTACTTTTGTATGTATGAATAATCCTTGTGCAAAGATGTAATAAAGTATATTTAAAAACTCAGGTTGGATAAAACAGCTATGTCACTTTAGCGCAAGTCACCAGCAGATAGCATAGGATAAATGATCGACATTGCTGTACGGCCATACAGTTACATATCCACCTCAAAAAAATTTAAAAATTCAAAAGAAGAGTATTTATTGTCCAATTTTACATTCATTATTTATTGTCCAATTTCATATTTATTATTAGTAGTGAGAGTCAAAATCAAGTAGGTTTTTTTCTTCAGATCCACGGGAGGTTTGTGCCCTCCCTGAATTCTCCATAAGTCTTGTTTGCATAAGCATTTGACAAGTGTATTGCCCCAGTAACTCAGCCACCAAGGCCTCAGAGCATGGCGAGGGGCACCCTATATATGTTATGGATCTGATAGGCACATGCACCATAACTAAAGCCCGGCCAATTTTACTACTCTCAGGAATCAATGACGCAGCCCTCAGTCACCAGTTGGCACAAGGCCCGCCAAACCTGAGAGAAGACCCCTGCTGTAGCCACCGGGGTTGAGGGGTGGGCGGGTGGCCTGCCGAAACCACATCAACCCACCACATCCCAGCACCCAGTGGCTTAAACTCATCAGAGACCGAAGCTTGACACAAACTTGGGTTACCGGCGAGCCTGCAGGCTGGAGGAACTGTCCAGGCAGGTCACGGATGCCAATCGATCAGTGGGACAAAAGTGGAAGAAAACCACAGTTAAAGAGGCCAAAATCCTGTTTAGGCAGCCCAAAGAGCACCCCACGCAAGTGGGCTACAAGTCTGGTGAGTTGTTGGGGCCGCTCTCTAGAGCCCTACGTTTCTGAAAACTGGGTTACTGAAATCATGACGATGGTAGCTTGGACTTTCCCCCCAAAGTGAGCCCAAAATCGCTTTCGACCCAGACGGTCTGCCATACGCCACTGCAGAGGTAAAACACAACATTTTTCAGTTTGTGCTTCGTGCATCTGGTACACTAACTTTGTGGTCCTGGAATCCTATCAAGTATTTTTGCAAAGTGTTTTGCCTCCATTATACCTGACGGACGTGGCATTACAGTGAATTTTGGTGTTTTGGGGGCGGCGTAGCAAGGGCCCTGTCATTGCTGCTTGCAGCTTTAATTAGGGTGGTGTATTTGGTAAGTACTCAATACATTTGGGTTCACAGTTGTTCATTTGCAAATATTCAATGGACAAAAAATACTTTTTGTTTTGTGTGTACATTTCTCACTACGCATAATCCATTCAAAGAAATGTCAGAAGAATTAACAGTTACACAGCAGCTACTTCTGGGAGATTATTGCAAAAGTGTACTGAAAAATAATAGCAAAGGATAAGAACCATAAAATAAAGTATTACCAAAACTGTTGATAGAAGCTCACTCAAAATACTTTTTCTATCTGCTAAAGACTTGTAAACAATGTAATTTATTAAGAATTTTTGCAAATTTAGAACTACATATGAACCCAGATATGATAGAATATTATGGACCTACAGGATTACTTTGTTTTAGATTTGTTTGTTTTTTCACTAATGTTCTGTCTTTCACATTTACATTCCACTGTGCTCAATTTGACTCTATTCCAAGCAAACTCTTTTCCTTTCTCTAGCATCCTAAAAGCTTTACTTTTTCTTTTGCTCTGTCTTCTTCACCTCTCCACCAGCCCTATGGCCTCTCATTGAAGTCTGTCTTTGTTAATATTCTGAGGATCCCGTCAGGTTTGACCTCAGGGCAAGCCTCTGAAAAGATCTCATTTTGACTGGAAGCTGCCAATAATGCTCTCATAAAGTTGTAAAGTAGGCCCAGTAATAAAACACCAGCGCAGGCACACTCTACACACATACAGTACGTCATACAGTGAAGAAAGCACATTCATACATACACTGTGGATGTGCAAACATATTCATTTATCTCATTTTCAACCACTTGAGCTTTAAAGTGGGAATGAAAATGGTAATCTTAGTTATATCAAAGACAATAAACTGAGCTCTTTACAACAAATGCAATGCAGGTTGCTTGCATTTGACTCAATTTATTAAACAATGAAGCAGAGAATATTCCAGAGGATAATTTTAAGAAAGCTGGACCATCATCCATTACGGTTTCCTGCTGTCTTAGTTTGGCCTGCGTAAAGAATGAAGAACAATGACTTCAAACAAGATGAATGTTTCCCTCCAACTTCCTGTTGTTATTGCCCACCCCCTCTCATGCATACGAATACGAGCAAGGGGACATTACTTTTTTCCTATATGAACATGCTGTGAAGGTGTTGTTTATACCTATATAACAAATCCAATGTGTGCAAATCGTCACTGAATAGTTTGGATTTTAATGACGTAAGACCTTTGCAAATAAAATTGTAACAATTTCAAATTATTGCAAAGACAGTAAAAATCAATTATGATGTGTATGCTTGTCAGTATCTGTCTGTGATGGTACAGTGGGTGTGTGGGTGAATTCTGGTGTTGGGGAATTGTAACAAGAAGCAGAAAAGGCAAGAAATTATTGGTCTGGATTATCATTGCATTTCTTGACAGCTCGTCATAATGAGGCTGTGGTGTTGCCAGGTTACTAAATCCAACATTTTAGCCTTCAGGCTTTATAATTCCCAAACTTAACACAAAAGGATAATTTCATAAATGAATATACAGTATATTCACAAAAACTGAACTCAATCAACAACACAAAGCTGTTTCTGAACAGGTTGATATTTGTGGAAATGAACAGGGATGGAGCTCTCACATTGTTGAGTCATTGAGTGTTTTTACTGTTTTTTGTGAGCTATTAGGAATAAAGATAGGTATTTTATATTTTGGTCACTTAACTATCTGTCTAGTTAGCTTCAATAATTTAAAAAAGAGTAGTGGTGAAAAAATACAACTGCTATGCTTACAACAATTAAAAGTAATATAATGACTGTAAAATAATGACTCCACCATAAATCTTTGACTGCCCAATGAACATTTACCCGGAACAAAGTCCAAAGTGGTTACGAGAAGTAAGATACAGAAGTAGTAGACGATTGGGGTTTTAGTAGTAGTTTTAGTTTGAGTGGCGGAGCTGCTTTTTCATGTTAAACTGAAAAAGAAGATTATTTAATCAAATTATTTTTATCATATAAAATTGATATGGCAAACAATTCAACAGTATTGGAGCCATACTGGTGAATTTAAGAGCAAGTTTCACTCTCCTTTTAAGTACAATAGTCACTCTCCTTTTAGCCCTTTAACCCACTCCTGTGAAAAATAATAAGCTCTTAAGCAGCTAAATGCTCCACTATGTTCACTAGCACATAGCTAACTTCATCCACAAGCCACTTGGTGCTGAACAGGTGGTGTACAATGTTTTAATCAGAACTTTTTGGCTGAAAAAATCTGCCTTCTGTAGTTGGAAATGAGGTAAATGAGAGCAATTTCACTGACCAAAACAGTAAAGTTGCAGGACATAAAAACAAAAAAAATGAACTGAAAGATGCAAAAATACTCCATAGAGCTTAAGGAAATAAAAAAATAACACGCAACACCTTTCACATATAAAAATGTAATATTCAAATTTTGTGCAGCCCTAAGTGGACATATTTTCCCACATTTGGTAGCCAGGAAGGAGAAGAATTGCTACCAACATTGAAAAGCAGACAACAAACCTTGTGCCAGTCAAACCATACTCCATTCCTCAGCCTCTTTCAAGGTTTTTCAGGATGCATGATCTGAGAAATTCAGTGACAGTCAATTTTGACTGCTAAGAATGATGCAATTTTGACTGCTGCTAAAAAGAAAGCTAAAAGAAAAATTTAAAAAAACAGCATGACCTCTGTTGTAGCAAAGAGGATATACCCATTAAAGATGTAGTGGGATGAGAGAAGTTGTGTGCATCTGTGTGTGTGCATGTGGGCGTTGAGATTGGTATCACGGTAGGCCATGAAGGCCTGGGCCGTTTATTTAAAGAGCCACTATAAATGCTGAAGCAGTGATAATGGCTGCAGGGCAGTGGGATGACATTTTGACAAACATGGCTTATTATAGAAATGGTTTTATCAATGTGTTTATGGCGCCTTTCAAGTTGCAGATTGTGTGTGAGCTCTTATTCACAGATGTGTATGTAGAGCTGTGTATATGTAGAAATGCATGTGTTTAAGTGTGACAGAGTGTCTCTGTTTATGTGTGTCTGTGTGTGTGTGTGTGTGTGTGTGTGTGTGTGTGTGTGTGTGTGTGTGTGTGTGTGTGTGTGTGTGTGTGTGTGTGTGTGTGTGTGTGTGTGTGTGTGCGTGCGTGCCTTGCCACTAGCCTGCTGAATTGCTAGAGCTGTAGAGTGAGAAAGACAATAACCACTAAATGTGCTTGTTTTCGCTCATTTATTTTCTGAAGTGGGAAGATGGAGGGGGAAGAGATGGAGAAAATAATCTAACAGCTAAAAACAAAAGATAAAAGGAGGGAGGGGTGGAGGATTGGAAGAGGAGGGACAGTCAATTGAAGCATAATAACTTTTATACATCTTGTTTCTTTTTCTGTCGGCAACTTACCTATTGTGTGTTTGTTTATAGGAGGTGAGGCAGCATTAGTTTTATTATAGTCACATTACTGAAGCATCATTGCCAATTATAACACTACCATATCAGGGGTTTGTATTGTGTTTATGTGTCTGCATGTGCCCAAGTGTGTCCACATGAAATTAGTCTCCGATCTCTGTGGAACAGCTGATCATCTGTTTATGTTTAGGACTGTCATGATTTCCCCTGTTGGGCTGTCAAATTATTTCAGACACAGTCAGTCACAGGTGTTTGGGTTCTACATGCTGACAATGTTCTGCATTGGGCCTTTTGTGGGCAATTAATTGGTCTACATCTGTCTGTCTTTTGCTGTCAGTTTTTCTCCACCCTTTGCATCCCTAAAAAAGTCATCTCCAGTTTACATCCTATCGGTTGTTTATGGTAGGACCATTGGAGACAAACAATATCTCAGAGTCTTTGAGAACAACCAAAGCATATCTGCAAATGCATCACTGGTAGAGGTCAAAAGAGGATGGATAGACTTGTGTCAGTGAACATCTGGCCTACACATATTTAAATAACACCCAATGATCTGAAGGGCATCTCAAACCATGTGACTCACTCAGCCTTGAAAAGAATAGGATACAACAGTGGAAAACAACAGTGAATTCAATTCTTTTCAGCTAAGAACAGGACAAAGAT
The DNA here is from genome assembly GCF_963691925.1 of Scomber scombrus. Classification (NCBI taxonomy): domain Eukaryota; kingdom Metazoa; phylum Chordata; class Actinopteri; order Scombriformes; family Scombridae; genus Scomber; species Scomber scombrus. Next base: position 11,610,212 of record NC_084971.1, on the reverse strand, counting down.
GACTTTAGAGAGCAAATATGGCATCTCGCTTTCAGCTAGTCCAAGTTTCTGCGTTGGGATAAATGTGGCTTTATAGATCTATCCTGGTGTATAAATATTTCCTTGGCACACATCATATCTCTTATTAGTGTAATATTGTGAAAACATGTACAACAGTTGCATTACTTTATAGACACAATAAGGTGTTTGGAATTGAGATTCTTCTATAGTGTGCTATGTACCGAAGCCGAATGAATCAGGCTAGTTTCATCAAATCAGCATTGATATTAGTTCCTTTTCCCCCATTTATTATCTTCCCATGACCTTAGCCATGCTCAACAAATCATTCTGATGTGCAGGGTTGATACGTTCATTAAACGTATTAAATTAACGTATTCAATGTTCGAAAATAGAAAATATTTTTGAGGTGCTAAGGGAAAGATTAAATGTCTTCAAAACTCTCTTCCTAAGGCCATGAGAACCCACCAAGCGGCAACTACCACAGCTTCAGGCTGAATGCGGAAGTTCTTCAAAGTGAAATGCTCCTAAAGGCTGACAAATGCTGGCTCCAAAAAAAAAACCTGACTCTAATTGACTCCTATTCAAAAAGCATCAGTTTCTCTTTATAAAGAGTAAATCAATATATTTTTTTCAATGGCTCATTATGGTCTCAATTGCTAAATGTGTGTCCTCAAATAAGTATGTTGGTGGTCATTTGGGAAATTACTGCTCCATTATTGGGATTTGAAGATGTGCAGTAGCTTTGATGTCTGCCGTGTGGGCGTTGATTGACAGCTGTGATTGCTCACCTGCTGCTCTCTCCGGCTCCAGCCTCTCACTGAGTCAGACTACTGTCACAGTATTTTGGTAAGTTTAATTAACATTAGTTCAAGTGCATACCACCGGATGTTCCAGTGTTTGCTTCGGTCCAAGGTAGAAGGACATGTACATGAGCACCCTGCCCTCCTTATTTGGAAGGTCGTGGCACCCACCATAAGCAGCAATTGGGCTTCAGACCAGGAATATGGAAGAATAACCTGTAGATTTTGAGATACCATATACTGTATAAGTATATGGTATCAGAGTATAAATCAAGGACCACTGTTGACCTGGCAGTGACATGAGAAGGTCAGGGAGTCACCACAATATTCGGAGTGATAAGTCATCTGATTGTTTCCTCAGGATTAAATTGTTTGATGGACAGGCAGATCGATAACATTATCCTTTAGGCCTACAGTACCACTAGCACAGAAAAAAGAGAGAAGTATCCTTGAGAGGTGGATATGCTGTACAGTGAGCATCACAAAATGTGTTTTTGGCTGCTTTTGAAATGATGTAGCCATATCATCTATTTTATTTAGCCCAACAGCTGGTACATCTGAGTTACTAGTGAGATCTACAGGACACAGCTGTAAGTAGATCAAAAGGTTAATTCCCCATTTTGGTTGTAACAGGATAAATTGCCAAAAAACTGAGGGATGGCAATAGGGCCAAGACTTTATAGAAAGGTCCCACGCACATTTTTTGGAAACCATGAAGCAAAATGGCTGTTTCTTAGGGCAAAAGTGCAAGTCAGGTGTACCAAATAAGTGACTGTACTTATCTGTTTACAGTAGTTTGGGACACAAACTGAAGCAACATATGGCACAAAACACAGTAAAATGACACATTAGCTTTAACAGATGTTTAAAATCACATTCATTTTAAAACTGGCTGTGAATATATCTCTCTCTACGTCTCTCTCAGTGTGTTGAACATACACACACAGGCACATAAATACACTCCACAGAAGTACAATTAGCTGTCAATTTTTCTTCTCCCACAAGATTAACAGAAATGCCTTCATCTTTCCCTGCAGACCCCATCCTGTCATATCATCCTGCACTGATGCAGGACAGGGCTTTGATTTGAATCCAGTGTACTTTATATAGATCTTTTTGTGTATGTGCTTGACATCAGTGTATCACATTCTTTGTTGATGTTTTTGATGTCTGTTTTTTGGCAGGGTGTCACCTCATCAACACACTTGCGCTCAGGGGTGTAGCACCAAATTCTGGGCCCCCATACATAAGCCTCCTGAAGGGCCCCCAACCCCACCCTAGACCCACCCCCGTCGCCTTCCAAACACACACACTGTAGTCTACCCTTAAGTTGTTTTACTGTGGTTTGTGAATTGTGTTGTTTTCAGTTTGAGCTCACAGTATTGGAGATCACAAGGCCTATTAATGACCCCCAAAGTAGACTATAACACACCTGTTATAATTAACTTCCTAGGTTACTTCAAAAAATTGCTGAGGCTACTGTACAATAATATACAACCACACAAGACTCACCAGTCAGTCAGATTTAACTTTCAAAAGAAATGTAAACAGGTTTCCATAATGCCACACATGGCTTAACATTGCTGTGATGTGATGATGTTAAACTCTGGATCCTTAATAAACAATAAACAGCAAAAAAATTCTACATCCAAAAACAGACCATGACTCAATAGTCATTATGACCTTCACTCAAGTCTGCAGTAGAGGAGAATGGAGTAGCTGATCCACTTTCTGCCACTGTTTCTGAAAGGGACTTTTGATTGAAAAGCTAAGATTTAGATTTGCTAACAGGCAATGGACATTTGCTGTATTATGTGCTAGGTTACTTATGCCATTAACTAGATTTTTAAATTATTATCAGCATCAATATCATCAATAATAACTGCTTAGCATGTTTTAAAATGAGTAGGCTGCTACAATAGTTACAAATAGCATTTTATAATAACTGTTATAAGTCTATTTAGCCTAAGAGGGCTATTGATTTTGGTGAGCTTGGATGTGTTAATGTGTTGTCTCCATTCAAAGCAGTCTCACGCATTTCAAGCAGTTCACACACTCTCACGCCACACCTGACACGCCCCCTCCCCCCCTTCAGCAGATTGGGATGCGATCTCACGCCAATCATGGGAGGTCTGATTAAAACCTGGTATTTCATCTATCATAATGGGCTTTAACATTTGGGCTGAACTAACCTTTCCTTGAAAAAAACGTAGGCATCTGGTTGCCTAGTCTTTGCTTCTTTCTTTCTCCTCTCTACTTCCTCTTCTGGCAGCCTAATTTACTCTTTGACACGTTACTGCATAGAGCACTGTGTAGGAATGAGTCGATTAACAACCATAGACTGTATATAACAGGTTAACAACCGTTAGCGAGTCCTACCAGGCGGAATGAACCATTCTGCATTTTTGCAAGGGGGTGCAGGTAGTCTCAGACAGTCTTAATTTGATTAAAGCAACCTTATTATTGAACTTTCATTGCAACTTTGATTTTATTTTAATATTTATGACGTCGTTTTTTATAACTGATATATTTAAACAAAAGCCCAGGGCCCCCCCATGCTTGGGGCCCTGGTACACCATTCCAATTTCTCCCCCCACTTCGACGCCCATGCTTTAGCTTCTCCAGTGTCTTTGCCAGATGCTACAGGTAAAGTATCCCCGGTGCAGCAAAATCACAGCCTGATATATTTGTCACTGCTGGAGGCGCACTGGATATGTCACTTGTGTGTAAAAATAATTCCATTATTTGCTGTCTAATGCAGTCACAAAAACAAATCACCACACCTGCCTTACACAAAAAGGAAAATTAGCTCTTTTGACACTAATATAAATTGCCCTCATTGTTGACACATTGTTGGTCAACTGTGTGCATGAGTTTGCCTGTCAAGTGATGTATTGGCAATGATATTCAGAAAGACTAAATTACTTTATATGTTCCATTAAAAGATAGTTAGGCAACTGCAAGGTAAGAGCTTCCATTCAATAGAGTAATTATGTGGGGGTATATTAGTGATAACAGGATTAATTTTGCAGATGGACTTCATTTGGTAGTCTGTCTGTGTTCGCTTACTTCCACTCACCTTTCATCACAAATACCATGCTGACTGAGTCATTTAACTCAGGTTGCTCAGGACCTCTTATTGGAAAACCATGGACAACATAATTTATATTCAATTAGAAAAGGGTTTAGTTATGGATGTATTAAGCCAATTACAATCAAACAGGAGAAACATTGGGTCATTTCAGGATTTAATGCTTTTGAAAACTACTGTAGCTTAAAGTGACTAGTGACACTATAAGCTTTTAAAAAGTGTGTGGGCTTTTGTTTTTTCTGTCAACTGGTTAGCTGCACAGGCACTCTGATCAGCTGTGAGTAGAGTATCTGTAGCCCTAACAGTGGCATCACAGTGACCCATTAAATAGGAGCAAGATAGCAGCACAAAGCCTGAAGGCCCATAGAGCTCTCTCATGGTAATCTGCTCAGATAAAACTGAGCTGGATCCAAGTTTCTAATCCATTGTTGCACTTTCAAGCAACAAAAGCTTTTGTTGGTTAAAATGTTAAAATAAAGGATTTGGTGTTAGTATTGAATGTACTAATTAAGTTGTTGTTGTTTTTTTATTCCTACTGTTATCCTCCTTTTTGACCTATATCATAATGGAATTTGAAACAAAGTCCTTTTGTACTCATATATGAACTGTTTTTAGCCCTGCTGGTGGTTTGTCCATTGGTCTGTTAGTTGGTCAGTCCACTGCTTTGATCCAGACTGAAATATCTCAGCATTTATTGGATGGACAAGTACACAAATTCATAGTTTCTTGACTGTATTTCCTGACTTATTTGTTGATCGTCGAATGCCACCATAAGGCAGTTGTGTTTTTAAGTGAGATATGTCAACAACTATTGGATAGATTACAGTGAAATTTGGCAAATACATCTACATCTAAAAGGAATTGTAATGACTTTAAATGTAATCCCTTTGCCATTAGCCTCTGCTGTACTTTGTATTTAGAGCTAATTAGCAAATGCTAGCCTGCTAACATGCTAATTTAAGATGGTTAATATGGATAAAATTATATCCTCTACACATAGGCATGTTAGCATTGTCATTGTGACCATGTTAGCATGTAGCTCAAAGCATCCCTCACAGACCTACTAAAATGAATGTAGACTTGGTTACGTTGTACAAGAACTTGCATTGACATTCACTTTAAATTCCATGTAAATCATCAATCTTAAAATGTAGGCAATGCAATGGCACCAACATTTTCAGCCAAATGATACCTTTCTGGTGGTTATCCATTATTTTTTCATATAGAGAATATCAAGCTTGTTATGGCAGCCAGTTTAAATGTACCAGATAAATAGGATTCACATCTGAAGAGCACTGACTGACTGTAAACATTTACATAAAGCTGACAATGGAATTAGCAGATATACCATTCATTCAAATAAAAACAGAAACAGACACACAAATAGGCTGACTGACCAATTCAGTATTTGATAGTTTGACTGGGGATGCCATTAACATTTACGGAACCTGTGTACCGTAATCTCAGACAAGGCAATGGATCACTGTCTTTAGCAAATAGCAGCAATGTGGAGAAACAAAGAGAGAAAGAGAGAGAGAGTCTCTGTTTTGTTTCACGGGTGACTGCAATTCTCCTTTTGTTTCCTGCTAAAAGCCTGGTGGATTGGAAACACATTTTCACCCAAAGTCTGCACCTCATCCCTGAAGGCTCCCACATAAGCATGCACACACACACACACACACACACACACACACACTCACACAGACTGAGATCCACTCACAAGAAAAACCAAGAAAAAAACCCCACACAAATTAATTTCCGTCCTGACTCTACACATAACACACACACACACCCACACACACACACACACACACACACACACACACACTGATCGCTTTCTCTCTCTCTCTCTCTCTCTCTCTCTCTCTCTCTCTCTCTCTCTCTCTCTCTCTCTCTCTCTCTCTCTCTCTCTCTCTCTCTCTCTTCTTACCTCTGTTTCACACAAACAGCTAAAGGCCAGTGGTAAACAGGCATTTGCATTGGCCTGCCGTCCTGATAATCAACAGCTAATCAAGGGCTTATAGGATCGTTAAGGATCATTAGGGCTCGTTAAGTGCTGATTTATACACTGTGTATAGATGGTTCCAGCCCACTGCCTCATATTCATGGGGACACTAGGAGATGGACACTGGCATTTTGCATTGATAGATTGCTTTCACATCCTCTAACCCCTTCATTTGGTCTGAGTGTTCCTGTCTTTCTCCTCAACAGCTGTGTGTGGAATAGTAATCTTGATGTTATCCTGTAATTAGCTAATTACTATAATCAAGCATGACATTGTGAGGGTAATCACATGCTTATAATCACACACGCAATCACAAAGACACACACAAATAACACATGAACAATTTTATTGAAGTGTAATCGATAGTTGATGAGAGTCATCTCAACTTACTATGCTTTTGTCTGAGACCACACACTCCCTTTGTTTGATATATAATAGCTGTTTGTGATTTTATTGTGGTTTGATTGTGATGTCCATGCCATCATATATGTCATCATATAATTTATTTTAAGAATGCAAGTGAAGGGCAAAGGTCCTTAAAGACACACCTCTAGTAATAAACACTGATAGCAACACAAATGTTGTTGACATAAAATACTGGTATCTGGTAACTAAAAAAGGATGGCAAATTAACGTATTCTTATTATCTATTTGTATGATATCATACGAAATGTTGTGCACTACTTTTCGTACGATATCATAAGAATTTAAATACATGCAGTAACACGAGCAATCAGTACCCCTGAGCATAATAGCCCCAAAATGTAATCTATTGATTCACGTCCAGTAATCTACAAATATATTATATAGTACTTTCAAAAATATAAACGCTATATTATTCAACATTTAACCAGGACTTTTCACCCCTGTTGTGTCTTTATCAGTCCTGGGAAGACCAGATAATTCACTGACGATTTCATTTATATCCTCAACATTTCTTAACACAAAAACAAGAAAGTGTCCTAGATAACTCAACAAAATGCTGGGTGAATGCTGTGACCATCAGTTTTAATTATTTCACCTCCGATGATGAGAAATACATTTTGTTTTTGCTTTTTAGGACAATAGCCGGAGTGGCTACATTAGCCTACCCATGATCCTCAACGAACATTACCTGTTGTGAGGAATAAAAAGAGAAATTAAAACCTTTGTGTCTCAAATCTTCTGCTCATAGTTGTCTACAACATCTGCGACTCAGATACACACTGAATAATGTAGCGTTTATATTTGGACATGAATCAATAGATTACATTTTGGGGCTATTGTAAGAACTGCCGTGAGACTTGATTGCGCAGGCACACTGATCGCTCGTGTTACTGCATGTATTTAAATTCGTATGATATCTTACGAAAAGTAGCGCACAACTTTCGTACGATATTATACGAATGGAGTATGAGAACGGCCTGATCTGTATCAGCCATATAAATCACTAATACCATGTACTTTTTCAAAATTTAAAGGTATAATAAAAAATATAAAATGTATGCCCCCAGCTTGTATGAAAACTTCAATTAGTTGCAATTTTTTTTACATTTCTTTTTTAATGATTACATTGTATTTTTAATATTTCAGAGATGCTTTCTGAACAGCAGTAATCTTTAATGTCTAACAGCTGGGCTGCACTTGCACAAATCCCCTTCATACTTACTATGCCAAAAAATGATTGTCCTTAAGATAAACATAGTACTTTGTGATTATAAGTATGTCCCTAACATTTAACTAAGCGATACTGTGGACTTTGTGAAAATCCTTGTTAGCTTTTTACAAGGAATAAGTGACCCAAACTTAACTAATGTGTATCACATTGAGGCCTGACCAGTGTATTGAAGGGAGCTCGACTAATGGCCTTTTAAGCTTAATGACCTGAGCCAAGCATAACTGAATATTTATAAACCTCTCATTTGTCAGTGAAGTTTATTCAGGCGATCCTAATGGATGTCCTCTAAAGCCATGCTAAATGAGGTGGTTGTTCTTTAAGTCTGCTGCTTATTTACATCTTTGGTTAAATGCAAAGTAAGGCAGAATTAGTTTTATTCATTGTTTTTCTTTACTTAATAAAATAATAATATTAATTATTATTACTATTATTATTATTATTATTATTATTATTATTATTATTATTATTATTATTATTATTATACTTTACCCATATAGAACTTTTCTGAACAATGTTACAAATTCACAAAAACATGAAATACAATAAAGCAATACTAATGAAATATAAATGCATGCCGGAATTGGAGTTATATGATCTTGTTTTCTTGAACCAGTGATAGTCCTTGCAGCAGCATTTTGAACCAATCGAATACCACAGAGGGAAGCCTGGGTATTACCTGTCTAGAGAGCATTACAAAAATCCAAACGAGAAAAAATAAAGGCTTGGACAACCCTGTGTAAATCTACAAAGGATAAAAAGAATCTAATTTTTGAATTGAAAGAAACATGATTGAACAACCTTATAACTTGGCTCTCAAAACAAAGACCAGCAAACAACCACATTTCTTGCAGTTTTCTTAATGTTATATGACAGGATTGCATGCTATCTGAATACAAACTGGTTATGATCATTTACATTTCGTCATCATTAAGTTTGAGGAAATGGTGAGAAGTCAAGCAAATGATATCAGAAAGGCAGGCAGTAAGCTGCTATAGTTAGTGGATTTTAACGGGACATACAGTATAACTTGGTGTCGTCAGCATAACAGTGGTACTGTGCATTATGCTTATTGGTAACCTGATACCAGGTCAGCATATAAATGGTGAACACTAACAGCCCCAAGATTGACCTTTGAGGAACACCATGAGTGAAATGGGAAACAGAAGATGGGGAACTAGGCTGATCTTGCTTAACAAATTTGGTTTAAGCAATAAGATTCAATAAGCTCCTGGAAATCGCTGGAAAGAGGGTAAGATGGAAAACATACATGGATATTTAAGCCACCAAAGATGACTACTCAATCATAATTTGGTATAACAAAAGAGAGAAGTTTAGAAAATTAATGGATTAAACCATTTAGCTTGGGAGGTCTGTATCAAAGTTTACAAAGGAACTGGACCCGAAATTAAAAAACAAAAGACTTAAAAGAACCAAAGGACTGGGGGGGAAAACACTTAAAACTAGTTCTATGGATAACAGCAGTGCCACCATCCAGACCCAAAAGGTGGGGGAAATGAAAATGGGAAAAGTTACAAGGGGCTATATAAATTAAAGGGACATCATCATTTGGAATGAACCAATGCTCAGTAGCCATAACACATCCAAGCAATTAGCAGTTCCAAAATCACTGTAAATAAAGGACTTATTGGAAAGGGAATGCACATTTGACAGGCCACATTTTAGAGGGATGGGTGACAGAACAGGGAAAGGGGAGCTGGCAAACAGTTAATATAATACAGTGATCTCTTACTATAACCACCCCTCTTCCAGTGAGTTGAGGCAGAAAAACTGGATCTGGAGTCCCAGATAACAGGGATATGAGATACTGTAGACCAACAGGGGAAGCTATCATACAAGACTGTGGGTGGAACAATTTGGTTTCTAGCCTTCTTATTTACTATCATAGTGGATGAGTAGGTGGAGCCAGAGTATAGTGACTGTGCTGGTTGCAAAGTCATGTACTGTTAGAGTACTGCTTGTGACAGGTGGATTGATGTATAGCGATTATCACGTAGCTGGGCTACAATAATAATAATAATAATAATAATAATAATATATTTGTATATGTCATATATATATATATATATATATATATATATATATATATATATATATATATATATATATATATATATATATATATATATATATATATATACATGATAATCCCATTTAAAAAGTATAGTTTGCTCCCAGAACAAATTAAAATGGTCAAAACCGGGTCTGTACAAGGGGATCTGGAAACCATTCAATGACTCTATTAAAAATGAAGACATAGCAGAGCTTCTACAGTTGGAGAACCCAATTTATATAGTTATGGTAGACCCCAGAAGGCAATGGAGGCATAATTACCACTAACATGCTGCTGAAAAGTTGATGCAATGTAATATTATTTGGATTTATTCTTATTTATTTTTTTGCTAAGGTACCATCGACTTGATTTGCACATTGTATTTTGTATGAACATTGTAATATGATTAGTATAACTTTATGCTTTAAACCCAAGAGGGAAAATAAATGTATGTGCGTGGGGGGGGGGGCAATGTTCTGCACCCTGCAAGGAAGCTGGAGCCAAGAATGGAGCTGAAGGAGTCTGGTGAAACGCCGCCCCACTCCATGGCCCTGAGAGGGAATGGGTCCAGAAAATAAGTTTTTTGCATTTAATTCAGGGAGCTTAGAAACTCTGATGAAATCTTGTTTGATAACTTCAGATTGCTGCTGGGGAGTATCATCAGTACCAATGTGTATGACTACATTTTTAATATCTGAATGTTGTGTGAACAGGCGGGGGATTTTGACTATTAAATGTAAAACAGTAGCACCCAGGAAGGAATGAGTCATGCCAACTTTAGTTTGATATCACTAATAACGGAGTCATCGATTATCAGCCTCTTAAGTCAGGGGTGTTGTGCTCCAGCTGGCTCAGTGCACTGACGTGAAGCTGGCATGGGTAGTGTGGGTGCAGGGTACTGACGGGCTAATGAGGGGAAATCTTGTAGATCCAGGATATTTAATTTATTTTTGAGCTGTATCTTCTGGTGTATGAGAGTAATAAGACTGCTTGCTGCCGTGTTTACCCCTGCCCACAACAAGACTAGCCCCCCTGCCCTCCTGGCAGGAGCTTTGGCTTTAGCTCCCAGGAGGATCCAGAGATCTACAGGTAGGCAAGGGTAAGCCTCCAGAGCTCCAGTAATAATGTAGCAGGACCATGGAATTGTGTGTTATCCGACACCAGGGCTGAGTAGTTGTGGGAGCAGCTCAGGCCAGTCCTGCCCTGGACATTGCAGCCAGTGAACCCAGGACGGCAAGATGTTTAGCCTGAGCAATAGCGACGATTGAGAAGTGATGCTGTCCTTTAAATTTGAGAAGGTACAATGGCACGACTCAGACAAAGTTAACATCCCACTTACCCTCAGTCATTTGAGTGGAGAGTAAGACCAGTCCAGAGCATTATATAGAGTTAGAAAGGTAACCTCCAGGAATAAAAACAGCCTAACCAAACTAGTGCTGGAAGGCTGATCAGAGTCAGATCACGCCAAAATCAGAGTGACCAGTCAATACTACCTTCAGTTGCTAAAACGTCTTCAGCAAATTACATATGTGAATTAAAAAACAACTACAACAAACAGACAGTTAAAAGTGGGTACAAATAATAATGATAAAACAAAGCAGTTTCACTGAAAAAACTCAGATGCTCCCAGAGGACAATATAACATTTTAATTAATCCATTAAAAAAGCACCATGCCTTTACACAGCAAAATGGATAAGAGAGATGTATGTCTAAGAGAATGTAGAAACCCACAGAGAAGAGCAGATTTTTTTCCTCCAAAGCTTTATGGTGAGAGACTTAACAGGATTGCATTGATTTTGGAAGGTGCAGTCATGGCAATGAATTTTTTTTGCCTTTTAATGGAATTTCGAAGGGTAAAAAGGTAAATCAAAGAAAAAAGACTTGTTTGAAAAAAGGAAAAAAACGTATCAAATAAATAAAACCTTTGGGAAAAATAGCCAACTTAATTGGTGGGATGATTCATTGTTATTCTCAGTTTTTGGAACCACATATTTCATTTTTTGTTTCTCTCTGTTCTGTCTGTCTCCCAAACAGCAAACACATAAACAGAACAACAGAAACATGGACAGGGAGTTACATAAGAAACTCCAGGACTCCAGACTGTAATGAGCTGTAAAGGCCTTGGCTATACCTTCTCTGCTTTTTTCTGTGCCTTTCTATGAGCATTCCAATCATTCAGTCTCTATATGATTTTTCTCTTGCTTCTTGTGAGGGGTCAAACAAAGAGGACATGACTTAATCACAATGTAGAGAATTTATTAGCTTTTGTTGCAGAACAATAGATGTAAGCTATGGATAATATGCTATTTATTGTTTTTCTGTTAATGCACTAAATTTTAAGTCTGGTCAACACTAGCATTGAGGTTTGAAGTTGCAGCATTCCAGCATCTTCAATTATAAGTAAATTAATAATGCTACATACAGATATGCATACACAATGTCAAGTGAGGGGGAGGGGGCCCCCGTTAAGGGGTTTTCCTGACATTGAGAGCATGCACTGGCCAGGGAAATACCCAGGGCACACTTATAACCCCAACTGGCAATGCTGTGGATGACTCCGCCACTGGCCCTGCTGCTAGTATGAGGAGTATAAAGTTCCTTGAAATTGGGGTGAGTATTTCACAGCTAGAAAGTACATTATTAACATTAGCATGTGATAACTTCACCGTCAAAGATGAAGAAAGTATGGACACAAGAAGAAGATGACAGATTATTGTCAAGAGTAAGGACTGCTCAGCAAATGACATTTGATAAAGTGGAAGAAGTTTAAAGCTTGCATAGGTAATTTCATTCATTTTAGATTTTTTTTAATCAGACAGTGGATATGTACATTATGTGTTGTTAAAGTTATCTGGTCAATTCAAATGCAGCTAAGCCCAAAGTAGCAGCAGCAGCACAGGCCAGAGCCACAGCAGCAGCACTGCCCAGGGTAACTGCACATAGACATACACAGAATTTACCAGATTGTTGGAGAGTTCCTTGCTATTAATATTTCAAACAAGTATATCCATTTAATTTTGTCTGCAACAAGAAGTAAGGATGCTATGTATGCAAAAGTGCTAAGTACTATAGAAAATGACCATAAAGGCATTCTTTTTATAGTGAATGACAAGCTGCAAAATGTCACCTTAAGGAAAAACAAACAAATCTTCTGAACAGGCAATCTTAATACTAAATAAAAGTAGGGATGCACCGAAATGAAAATTCTTGGCCGAAACCGAAAATGAGGAAACCAAGGCCGAAAACCGAAAACCGAAACACTGAAAGAAATTATTATGCCAATTATTAGTACCATTGCATTTATGGCTATGACTGTGTACTAGTATGCAAAAGTATGAAAATATTTATTTAGCACTGACATTACAACAATGCACAATATAAAATTAAGTTAAAAATTAAATTGTTACACTTGGTGTCGGTCCGGGGGGTGCGATCGGTGTCGGTCTAATAAGCAGCAACACAGAGCTATAAGGACGCTTTACTTTCACGCGCTGCATTTATAGTCACACAAACACACACGCAGACACTCTCTAATGCGCTCTGCTCTCCTTCTCCTGTGCTGTGCGCTTCTCCGTCTCCATCGCGGCCCGGATCGTTTCTCGTGCGCGCTGCTTTAATCCCACATCCAAGTAATGATCTTTATAACGCGGATCAAGTACAGTCGCAATGAAGTGCAGAGGATCCAAATAGATCTCAGTGAAACGTGTGCTCACAGACTCTAAGAGTGTACTACACTTTAGTGCTGCAATTAAAGGAATAACGTCTGCTACAGATGCATCAGAGGTGCTGATCTCTTTAGTTAGTTGTTTCGGCCGTGTTGTTTCGGTGATAAAAGTATTTCGGCCGAAAACCGAAAATGCGCTTTTGGGCCATTTTCGGCCGAAGATTTTCGGTGGCCGAATTTTCGGTTCATCCCTATTAAAAAGTGTTAGCTTTAAGTTAACACAGGGCACATTTTCACACAGTTAACATCCTCAACAAAATCTGTATTCAGAACAGCTTATTATATTGCAAAACGATAACCATAATAGGCCTTTCACAGACCATCAAGAACTTCTTGACTTGCAAAAGTCACAAAAAAAAGAAAAATAAATATGCATTAATGGCAAGCATAAAGTTTACAAGGCCAAAACTCACCACTCGCATTGATGAGAGCAGTGCTATGAGCAATAATTCTTGCCTGGTTGTGTACCTGAGATGCTCAGTTAATAATTCTGAGCCAACTATTTTTTTAAGATTTGGTGGAACTTTGATCTACTAATGCAGACGGCACTACTGACACTCTTTTGAACTGTTTATTAACCGTCATGGACTTGATTATTCTTTTCTAAATTAATTTTGGGTTGCATTTTGTTCTAATGTAGTTCTGATGATGTTGGCAAGAAAGGCTGGAGTCTTTACCAGCCTGAAAATCAAGCATGTCTGATTGGCTGGCACTGTTTAAACCACAGACTGGTGCTGTCTCTCTCTGGTGCTGCACTGAAATTAATCATTTTTTAGTTTTATGGACAAATTATATTGTCTGTACCACCAGTCCCCCAAAAGTCTGAGAGAACTGAGTTCTTCAACCTCAGATAAAACATTTTCTGATTAAAAAGATTGGCCAAGTTTATGGTGTGAGATGGTTAGCCCTATCATATAGAGCAGTGAACACTGTTTGGACAACATAAGTCTTTAATCTCATTTGTTGAGGGCTAGTGAGGATGCTGAATGCAGTTTAAATGAGGGACTTGCTATAAAGCTGTCTTCAGGTGAGTTCATAAAGAACATGGGTCTTAAGCTTAATGCTTTGGAGGAGCTCAACGTTTTTCTGGTCAGACAACACAATCCTGGACCATACAGACAGGTTGCTGAAGCCATTGAACATGGAAACTTTTGTAGGATAACAGTGCAAAATCACTTATTGACCAAATCACTGTTCGTATGCCAAAAGTATGGCCATCACCTTTTGACCTTTCAGCTTTTCTGGTGTGACAGATTTCAAAGAGCATCCAGAAACTACTGTGACTGATGGACTGATAAAAATGCAACAAGCAGTAAAATCACTTGATGTTAGCAGTGCTGACTTTGAAAGAGGATTGCCTCAATTGAACAATATAAAAACACCACTACAGACACAACTACAAATCAACATGGTTACTGCACTGATGTTCATTTCTTTGGTTGGGCCCCCTTTGGACTGGTGGGATCCAGAAAAAACATGTAAAGAAATGGGTGCCTAAAAGAAGGTCGGCTGATCACATAGCCCGTCCACAAAGAAAACAAGTTTACTGGAGTTAACAGTACAAATCAATTTAAGGTGAGTCATGTTTCCCCCCACCTGCCACATCCAATTTTAACCTTTGCTAATACCTAATGCTTTGCATTACAAGTTTTTATTCTGAATTGACAATGGATTCAGTTCAGATTCATGTTTTCCCAGTGTATTTTTAATTATTTTCAGGGTGTAAACTCTTTTGAAACAGTAATTAGACAGTAAGAGGCACTAAAATACAGCATATGGGTGTATTTATGTGAATATCTGTAATATGATGGTTGAAAGTGAGGATGTAGTGAGGCGCCAAATACTTCAAAGCCTTAGCTTGTTCCCATGCCTTTCCTCTGATGTTGACTGGGCAGTATGCTCTATAGGTGCACTAATGATGAGGTTTTGAGGTCAAGTTTGGACAGCACCAACATATGAAGTGGGTAATGGTGGAGTTATTATACTCTGTCAAGGAGATAGAATAGTTTTTATTAGTATAGAGAATAAAATAGGGGGTGCTTATTTTTCCACATGTTGCTATCCACAAGATGTCATATATAATATGCAGTTCTGTCACAGTAGAGGACTCTTTGTTCATTGTTCTCAGAGAATGTTTAGTTTGGGTATATCTTGCAAATAACTGTTTTCCATATCATCTACTGTAAATAACCAAAACATCAAGACTATAAGATGAGAATAAACACATGACCCTATGTTTTTTGCAGGATTGACACTCATAATCACCAACAAGCTACTGATGCATGAGTGAAAAACAGTTGTTTTCAATGTTCTCTGCATCTCTGGGACATCGCTGCAAACTCTGCTCTTCTTCTGGCACCAATGCAATCATTTTAAATGTACAGTGACATAGTTGTGGGGGAAAGAAGAACTACAGGCAATATCTGTAGTGGTGCCTTCAAGGACAGTAAAATGTGGGTCTCCCAAAACACACCTATCAATGTTTCGCTAGCGATACGTAAAAGCAGATACTAAAATATCATACTACTAAATACTTTAAAATATCAGGATATTTGGAAGAAAACTAGTTTCATGATACAGGGCTGAATATCGTGCTGTGAATCAGTCCTGAAGTTGGAAATCTCATATTAGGGCCACAGACACAAAAATGGCCAAAACTATCTGTATATTGAGGAAAAACCTGGCACCTGATCAGCATTGAGGTGTTATATTATTCAATGATTTATCTGTATATTAACAATTACAATATAGTCTGGGCGAGTACTCATCAGACCAAGCTTGAGTCAATCTACCGTCTGCAAAAACATGCACTGCGAATTTGCGAAGTTGTATCCTTCAAAGACACCCCTCTCAGCCCCTGCTCCTTCACTATGGCGTCCTCAGTGTTCATCAAGTGACCCACCTTCAGACTGGTTTACTTGTCCATAGTTCTTTAAAAAGGATCCTTCCCTCTTTTTTTCAGGACTTGTTTTTATTCAATCATCAGTTTCATACTTACTCTATTCATAGCTCTTGTTTTTCAGCGAACTCTTTTTCATACATCTCTGTCACTTCAGTACTACAGAGGGCCCAAAATATGGAATTTGCTCCCCTCATATTTTGTGAATTTATCCCCACAAAAATTTAAAAGAGAATTGAAATCACTTTAATTATCAAACCAGTATTGTCCTTTTGGACTACCTATCGAGTCCAGTGAATGTTTTTTCATATTCATACATTGGCTAAGTGACTGCAATTGTTTGGTTATTTTACTGTTTGTGTTTGACATTGTTTTTATTGGGTGGCTATGTTTTTTGTTTGGCAATGATGATGTGCTGTATACCTGCATGAATTCTTATAATGTAATTGTGTGTGATCCTTGCTGTCTGGAGAATGTCATTCTCCAAGCCCCTGGAAGGTTTTTCAGCAATTCTCCTTCACATTGTTCTGTACTCATCATTACTGTGTATTTTTAATTTCTCTATATGTGTAAACAAACAAACAAACAAGACACAACAGACTGTGGAGGAGAAGCTGGACCGACAGCTGCACCATCAACGGGTGACCAATGATGGTGGTCAGAAAAAATTGAGACAAACTGAAAATGGTTGCAGTGCTTTGGTAAACCTGACTTTGTTTGAGCATCCAGCTTGAGCACAATCTGGTCCCGGCTCCTCATCATCCAAAATAATTTTAAAAAACAGTGTTTGGTTGCAGTTTTTCACCACTTCATCCATCCATGATTGTTTCCAAACCCAAGCTCAAATGGAGATGGCAGACTTGGAGGCGTTTAAACTGTCTGTTGGCCAACATTGTGCAGTTCTGGCTGTGCAGGCATGATTCACATAACTGACTCCAGCACAATATTTGTGTTATGATCCTTGCACACATCCAGATTTGATGAGAAAAACATTTTGTAAGTGAATAAGCCTTAGTTAAGACATATAACTACTCACTAACTTTGCTGTTGTTAAAATGCAGCTCTGTTCGCCTTAAGCACACTGTCAGCATAGTCAGTTAGTCTGTTTGGACGAGACATGCACAATGTATTCTGCATGTTGTAAGGATTCCCACTTTAGAGCAGTATGGAGAATCTACAGTCTTTTTCTAAGTTTTCTGTAGTCATAGATCATCATTTATTTCTAAAGTTAGTACACATTTCAACTACATAGAGGACATATTTTTAAGGAATCTTCATATTAAAAGCAATGAATGTTCCCTTTAATTAAGAAGGGTAACACTTCTGGGTTAGGGATAGGGTTAATCTTTTCAAAATGGTCCTACAGGCACCTTGATGTGCCTAGTTGTTTCAGACCTTATGAAGCATGCTGCAGTTCTACCTAACTGCACCTAACCTCCAACGGCAACCCAAGCCACTAAAAATATTGTTTTCCTATTCATTCAGGGCCAGACCAACACAATCCTGAATCATTCATTAAAAGATATCAGTCAATATCTGAAGTCTCACAATAAACAAAATGCATATTCATACAACATGAAAAGCATCTTTTTTTCACAACACGGCATTATATAGCCCACATACAGATATTCAATAGGTCATCTTAGCTGCAGCTGCAATCTGTAATAGCAGGTAGCAGTTGCCAACGGAACTGAAACTATCTAGCACTCGGGCAGTTAGTATCAGTATCTAGCACTCATTGCTGAAACATAAAAACAAAGACCCTGAATATCTGCACCAAATTTTACGGCAAACCATCCTACAGCTGTCAAGGCATTTCACTCCAAACTACTAATGTCGATCTGCTGGTGGCATTGGAGGAAAAGCCAGGGGGTCAACAAGGTCAAGATGTGTAACTGCACCACTTCTCACTCATCAGTAAAAATCTCCTCATCCTAAAGGCTTGAAGATATCAGCTGAACCACATATAGTATGTTTAGCAGCCCCCCGCCCCCAACTCACACACACACACACACACACACACACACACACACACCTTCCAATTTTAACTGGCCTTTAGCATTTTTACATGATAAAAATGTTGGGTAGGCATGGCCCAAACGTCCTGTGTGACTGAGTTTAGGTCTTTAAATAACATAGTTTTTAATGTGGTAAATGCTGATGACTGCAGGAAACATCATGGCCAAGGCAGAGAGTCTGTCACCCTGAGGGAGTAGAGGACACATCTTATCCCTAATTGTAACCCTGAGGGGTGAAATGGGCTGAATGTGAGAAATGGAGGGCAAGGCTGATGAAAACATGAATAAAATATTTTTTGTTCACCTTGGATGGCCTCTTTTTCTCACACACACACATTTTCTGCCAGTCTTTCATCCAGCCCTGAAAATACTATTAAATCATAACCAATAAAATCCCAGTATTCAGGATAATACCGCAAAAATGATCTACATGGCTTACCATCACCTCAGTTATCAGCGACAGACCAGCTCTGAAGTATCCATTCACAGCATGGGGTTTGAGGCAGTCAATGAGCAGGATTGTCATTCTTCCAGAGGGATTTGTCATCATTTATCTCTCTAACAGCTTAAAATCTCATCACTGTAATAGCAATGTGAGTGAGTGTGAGTATGTGAAATGTTATCACACCTGGATGTGGATCCTTTCTATGCAAACACATGCACTCATTTGTAAGTAACCACAAAAACCTAATTATGTCAGATGTCTTTTTGAGGCTTACAGTGAAACAATGCAAGTATAAAATACACAAAAAACTTTCATTGATAAGCTATTAAAATAAATTACCACACCCACCTTAACTTCCTTTTCGCTAACAAAGACCATGGCATTTGTGCGGTATTCAAAATAACAGTTTATTGGGTTTGGCATGAAGATTTGGGAAGAATGGGATTATTGGGGAAGAGTGGGGGTACAAAGAAAGGCGATCGCTGGGGGGTATGAACAGGAGCCAGAGGTTGGTCAATGTCATGTAAAAGTGGAATAATAGGGATGAAAGGGGTCAACTGGTTAGGGATGAATGGGTGCCAATTAGTGTCATAACTTGACTGGAGTATCTAGAAACCCAGGGATTGAGACTCAGGGTGGGATCATCTGGATTAGATTTCAGCTTTATCATTATAGTGGTTCCTATAATGAATGACCAACATCAACTTTGGTGGTAATATGTCAGTGTTGTGTTGAAACTTGTTTCTGCCGCCCTCAAGTAACTAAATAATCTTTGATTACTGCGTTATCTCACACTTTTTTTCTGAGTTCTGAGGCCTGATCAGATTTATTTTAGCCTTTTTCCCATTAATATGACATGCTTTGGTTAAGATTTTTCCATAATAATGCTGGAATGTTTGTGATGAGAATACATACTGGAGATGTTGTTACACAAGCATTTGAATCTTAGAAGAAAAGCTACACTGGAAGCTGAAATTGTCTTTGGTGAATGAAACCACATTGGTTAAAGTCGAAAAGGCACAGAAGTTCACATCACTTATACTTGAGTGTGGATGAGTTCACTTACTTGCAGACAATCCAGGATCATGAATCCCTTGATCTTCAGTGTATGAAAAATAGATGTCACTGGTATTTGACACCTCAGACTAATACAATTCTGTATGTAGGTTAATAATACTGTGAATTGTATTTGCCATTTACAACATGTCAGTAGTGTGAAAAATGATGTCTTTTTCTGCGTGCATTGGGGCTAAATCCAATGTCTGGAATTAATTCTGTTTTCAGGGCAGCTCTGCCTCTAAAAGTGAAAGGAAACTATAAGGTACAGTGCAGAAAAAGGGAACATTTACACATCTTTTGCCCTGGTGTGGCAGACTAGAGTCAGCACAAAATCTTGAATCAAAGTTGTTCTGAAACACCCCAAACAGATTGTATCTGCCATAACCACAAAGAAAAATGGGGATGTGATATTGTTGTCACTGGGGATGTGAATGAGGGTTTGATGTGAAAGTAACCCTAGAGGAGAATGGACATGTGGTGGAATCCAGCAGGCATGCAAATTGAGGTAGAGAGGTGTATGGTTGGTGATGAAGAGAAAAGAAATTATGAAATGTTTGGATGTTACCCGCCTGGGGAGAGAAAAGGTTAGGAGAACCGTACGTTAAAGTGCACACCTCTGTGGAGCAAGTAGATAGCAGGATATCAAAATGTTTCGTGCAGCACTTTTGTCATGAACTCCAAGTGTCATAAGTACGCTCTCTGTCACACACACACACACACACACACACATACACACAGATTCCCTAAAGTTTAGCTGTTCCGAGCATAGTAGTGTAGCTACTAAGGGAACAGACTGCATACCAACACATTCACATACCAACCTTATTGCCAGGAAAGAACAAACACATCAATATCACACATTCATGTCATTTTTTTAACACCCAACTACAAAGACTATAGAATTCTCACTCTCTGCAATACCTGTATCTAACACCAGCAGTATGTTAAGGTTAGGTAGAGATCATGGTCACAGTTAAGAAAAACAAATGTTAAAGGAGCCGTATGTAAGAAATATATTCCAAGTAATCATAAAATGGCCCTGATATGTCACCAGACATTAAGGAATGTTAATTTCAAACACTGATATCACTGACAGTAGTAGTCCAGCCAGAATATTCGCATTTGAAATGCTAAGTGGCAGCCCACAAGTAATGTTTATATTGTCATTCTGTGTTTTGGCCTGATGCGCCACCCACCACCTATCTACCAATCACGAAGTCAGTAGCGTTTCAGCATCCAGGTTGCCAGTTGCCACTGAGCTGCAGCTAGGAACATTGCAGATAATGATCTGATGTTACAAAACCAAAAAAAGCCTCGTTATGACTTTCAAATACGTTTTGACAATTTGAGAAAAAAAACAAGGGTATGTATAGGAGATACCTTTGAAACATGGAGACGGCTGAAAGTTTATGGAGTCAGACAACTCTACACTGCTGTCTCTGTCAAGCCCAATTTCCAATGGGTCCGTCAGCAGCACGTTTCGGCTGCACCGCGGTCACCGGAGCTGATAGGTGGCACTATAATCAATGAGAGTATTTCCACCAGGAGCGTCTCAGCAACGTCCCAGCAACGTCCCAGCAGAGGCTCCCCGCGCCGCAGCGCTATCAATCCGCAACATTTCTATTTTTGACGGAGCCGTTTCTAACTTGCGACAAGCTCAACAGAGCAGATTGCACCAGACAGGAAGTCAGACACAGAATCGGCATAATAAACTTCCGTCTTTCAAAATAAAACAACCTGTGCAGCCTCCCGATCGTATTTAAGCAACACACACGAATAAAACAGACAGATAAAGACACCATCTAGCTACGTAGCCTACTGACACATGATATAAGCACAAAAATCAAAGAAAATTACCAAATCAACTAAATTTGAGCAGCCGTTCCGCGCCGCTGACGGACCCGGTGGAAATCCTGTTTAAGAAGCCGGTGAATCAGATCAATAACACGTTATTTTCTGATTGTTTCACTGCGGTTACGTTCAACAATGAGTAATAATAACATACACATTAGCCGGTCAACTTACACTGTGGGTCGCGTCCTCACTCCGCATTGTGTATGATCCGCCCGTGCAGGATCATGTCCAACAACTGGCAACCCGTGTGAACATCAACTCTGCGAGGAGTGACAGCTCTCTCCAGTGTTTTGAACGTGGGCTGCAGTACCATTTCTAAACACTTGGTGTCAGAGATACATACTTGAACTTTAATTGAAGGTCTGTGATGGGGATGAACTGCACTGTGTTGCCATCCACCCTCCAGAGCTTACTGTAATCATTACCCCTGTTCATACTGACCATTAGAAGATCCCCTCTAAATTTGGTTTCAATATAAAATCCACAGTCCATGATTTGGGAAAAAAAATATTTAAAAGTTTATTTGAAGATAATATTCAGCTGTCTGAGTTAGTCAAATAAAGTGATCATCTTCCTTAATTAGTCTTTTTGTAAAAATGTGCTTCTTTGTGTCTTGATAGACAGTGTTTTTCTGTTCAACTATAGCAGAAGGATGGTAACAAAAGAGGAAATGTGGCACTAAAAAGACTTATAAGACAAAAAAGACTAACTTTTTTTTTTTTTTTAACTTAAATTTTTATTGAAATTTTTCATCTCCACATGTAAACAACAAGGTATACATAAACAGTAGATCCATGAATTACATTCTGCGTGTGGAGCAGTTGGAAAAATCAGATACAACTGAGAAAAAAGAACACAAAAAGGAAAAAAAAACAGGAATAAGAAAAAAAGAAGTACAGCAGTCGTGGCTACATGTGTCCATTGTTAAATTACACTGTATACAGATCCAAGAGAAAAAATATGAATAAGACAGATTTCAGGTATTCCCAACTGTGTCCCATCGGGTCCACTTCTCCCATTTAGTCACAAAAACATTTTCCTTCATTCTAAGTCTATATGTCATTCTCTCCATGTTATGGACTTCTCTAATGATTTCTAGCCATTCATTCACAGCTGGTGGCTCGGTCTTATACCATCTTCTTGTTATTGTTTTTTTACATGTGACCAGTACTATTTTTATTAAATATCTGTCTTTGACCAGGACATATTGATTCAAGTTCCCAAGGTACATAACACCACATTCTTTAGGTATTTCATAACCCAGGATGTTCTTAATTATATCGTGTATGTCTTCCCAAAATGGGTTAAGTTTCTGACATCCCCAGAAAATGTGTGTATGATTTGCTTCCCTTTCTCCACATAAACGCCAACATGAGTGTTGGGAGCCTGTTTGTTTACTTTTTAATTTGGGAGTGATGAAAAAACGGGTCAGGTTTTTCCACCCGAATTCCCGCTATATTCTCGAATTTGTGGTTGTGTGCTGTGCTTCACACATACTCTGCCACTCCTCTACAGTAATGTTAATCTTCAATTCCTTCTCCCACTTCTCCTTAATGTACAGAGTGGAGACATCTTCTGAGTCTCTTAAGTTTCGGTACAGTACTGAAACTGCTTTCAGTTTGGTTCCATTGTATGTCCTGATCATTACATCAAGTACACCATTTAGATTTTTCACAGTTTGTATTTCCTTTATAAAATAGTCCCGTAGCTGTAGAAATCTAAAATGATCTCTATTTTCAAGGCCATAGTCCGTTTTCAGCTCCTGGAAGCTCATTATGTGTCCATTCTTCATTAGTTTACACATTGCTGTGAGCCCTTTCCTACTCCAGTCACTGAAGTTGTAGTCATTTACACCTGGCTTAAATCCGTCATCATAAGAAAACCAGCTTAACAATTTTATGTCCCTTTCTAATTTGTGTTGTCTGACAAAATCAAACCAAATAGACAGTGTGTGTAGAGTTATTGGGTCTATCCATTCTTGTAGTGACTTCATTAGTTTTAGATTGCCAACCAGGGCCTGGGTTGGTGTATCTGCCACCACCTTTTCAATATCTTTCCACTTTGCATTATAGTCCTTGTCACACTACATAATTATTGGTCTTAATTGTGCTGCACGGTAATAATCTTTTAATTTTGGGAGTCCCACCGCCTTTTTCTTTTCCCAATTGCAGCGTAGAGTACTTTATCCGTGGTCTTTTACCATTCCATATGAATCTGGAGATCATTTTATCCCAGATTTTGAACTTTTCCTGTGGAATCTTGATAGGTAGAGAGAGAAAGTAGTAAAGTAGTCTAGGGAAAATATTTATTTTAATTACTTCAATTCTTGAGTTAAGATCTAATAGCAAGGTTGTCCACCTTTCTATGTCTCTACTTATCTGGAGATGGATCTGATCGTAATTTGCTTTGTATAGGTCAGAGAGTCGTTTTGTTAGAGTTACACCAAGATATTTTATAGTTTTTGCGTGCCATTTTAATTGGTAGGTTTTCTTGATTTCTAGGGATGGGGTATAATTAAAGGTCAGAATCTGCGTCTTATTTACATTTATTTTGTATCCTGAGTGGATCCCAAACTCATTTATAAGGTGCATTAATTGAATAAAGTTTGTGTTGGGGTGGTCCAAATATATTAAAATATCATCCGCAAATAGACTTATTGTATGTTCCTGTCCTTTGATATTAATTCCTTTTACCTTCTCATTCTGTCTGATTGCCTGTGCTAACGGTTCAATATATAAAGCGAAAAGGAGCGGAGATAGGCAACATCCTTGTCGGGTACCTCTTTCTAGTAATATTCTATCTGTTAGGTTGCCATTAACTTTTATCCTGGCTGTAGGGTTTTGGTAAATAGTTTTAACACAATTGACTGAATCTTTGTTAAATCCGAATCGTTCTAATACTAAATATAGGAAATTCCAATTAACGCTATCAAAAGCTTTTTCAGCGTCAAGACTTAATAGAATTGCGCTGTTCTTATTTGATTGTATTGTATTGATTATCTGGATTGTCCTCCTAATGCTATCTTGTGTTTGGCGCCCTGCGATGAAACCTGTTTGGTCTTCATCAATTAGGTCATTCATAAGGGTCTTATATCTTTGTGCTATGATAGATGTATATATCTTGTAGTCCACGTTAAGAACTGATATTGGTCTGTAATTATTACAGTATTCTGTATCTTTTCCCTCTTTGGGGACTAACGAAATGATTGCTTCTTTCCAAGATGGTGGTAATTGGCCTTCCTTGAGGGTCCAGTTAAAAGAAGCTGTAAGGAGAGGTATCAGTTCCTGCTTAAAGGCTCTATACCACTCCGATGGGAAACCGTCTCCTCCAGGGGTTTTGTTAGCTTTAAGTTTGGATATGGTCTTGGATATTTCATCAGGTGTTATAGGAGCAAAGACTAACTTTGAAAGATATTCATTTCATTTGACTCATTTGGAAGGCTGGAGACTCATATTAGTTTTAAAATACACTTTTGCACAGAAAGAACGCTGGGGATTTTCCATCACTTACAATGAAAGTGCATTATGAAAGGATCTATTAATGGTCAGTATGAAAAGGAGGAATGATTACAGCAAGAAAACACGTGTCACTGGTTATATGGGCACCTGGCTACTGTTTTAAATCTTGAAAAATCCCTAAATATCTCTTAATATCCAACTTGCTACATATAGGACATACTGCATCCTGCATTGACACTGATCATTGGCACTGGATGTAAACCAGTGCCATGTATAATTCTAGGAGATACTGGGCTGCACACACATACACATTTGTAGCAACAAAGATTCACACACGCCATTTTCCCAGAAAGCCCCACCATAATATATTTATTATGAAGAAAATGCTGATGATATTTTTTTCAGTGAAATTGATAAATCGTAGCGAAATCTCAACAACTGCGGGCCCGACACACTAGATAAATATCCCAACATCCAATACACAGATACACACAGCAACACTGAACATGTGGGAATGCACACCCACACACATATGCTCTGACAGCTAGAGTAGAAGTCTCTAAGCTAAAGCTGAGAGCCTCTATTTAAAGTCGTATATCAAATACAGATGGATTTATCGTAAAACCATGCAAATGTGAATATGTGTTTATGCTTTCATGCACGAAAAAATGCACCACAGACATGAAACTATGCTGCATGCTCATTGCAATCAATCACCATATTGAGGCACGCCACTCCCCAAAACCAATATTACACCATCACATGGTCTGAAATGGAAAGTGCTGATTGGTTACAAGTGTTATTTCTTGGGATGCCATTTATTTCATGTTGAGATATGACATTGGGTCCTGGCAGTATTTGCATTATCACAAACTCATTTATACTCTCCCTGAGCCAGAACTGGAGAAAAATGGATTGCAATATTGAAGCATATGAGTAAGGAAGTGATTAGAGGGGTGTGAAATAACTGACATTTGCTAAAGTAAACTTGAATTAGAGGATGCACTCACCATGGTAAATGAAAACCTGATGGGAAAATTGGAGAAAAATTACCTGCACTCCATTTCAGTTACTACGTTTGAACAAATTGTCCATGATAGAGCCATTTGGATAATGATGAGCATATTTTAGGCTTCATTAAAGTCTGGGCAGGGTGGCCTACTGTTTCAAGATATCAACCTTCAACCAAAAAGACCCACTTATATCAACCAACGTCCACTCTCTGTAAACACTGCCAGATCATTGTCACAAATGGGAGCAGTGACATTAAGTTATTGTGAATTGGTAAAGTAGGTTGGAGTGTCACAAGAGCTGAATGTTTTCTTTTTTAAGAATCAGTCACCCCCTAACAGACATTGACAAGCCAGACACTGGAAACAGCTCATTGATAAAATAGGCAAAAGGAAGCTGGCACAAACTCTGCCAAGCAACAGTTGTTAGCTGGCAGACCACCACAATATTGGTTGTAAAACAGCTATGAAGGAATCCACAGCTTGTAGTGCCCTGACAGTAATGTGGTAGGCAGCCAGTATTCTTGCATTAATTGTTTTTCATTCAAAACACAGGACAACACTGGGATAAGGAGTAAAACATGATATAATAAAGGATTGTGTGGTATCAGCCCATTCTCATTCCTGGGGCATCAAATACCAACGTTTTGTCACAGGAGTAATTTGAATGAAATTAATCTTAAATAATGGTGCAACTATTCATGTTACGACAGTACTGACTTCTGAACACAAATTTTGTGTTTGTACATGCTTTTTTGCATAACTGTGTGTCTATAAAATACAACGATTATGTGCTGTATACTTGTAATACTTGTAATTGCAATATATTTGATACATTATTAGCATTTGGCGGTTCCTTTCTTGCCTGTGCCTTTGGGGATACAGAGAAAATATAAAATGGTGTCATCAAAAGTAGGATCTCAGCTTGGTGTTTACTCGTGTGTTTGTGTGTGTCTCAGACATGTTTACTTTCCCCCCAGGCAGACACAGCAGAACCCCTGCAGACATATGGCCCGGCATATGGCTCACTCTCCGCCCCATCCCTCTATGTGCAACACACACAAACCAAAATGCTGAGGAAATGACACAGTCGTAATGTAGCCATGCAGGAGACTGTGGCATGATGCAAACAGGTAGACAGAACCACCCCTCCTACCCAAAATCCACCGGCACTATCTGGACTTAGTGGGAGTTCAGAACAGAATCAGGCACAAGCTCGTTCCCCCCTCTTTCGCTCTCTTTTTTCTTTCAACAGAGATGAAACATTTCATTTCATCTCTCTCATTGATTCAGGTAGATCTATGACTCACTTTGGATTGCTCTCTCCACAGTTTGATCTCCGCAGCTGCCTCTCTTCACTGGTTCTGCATAACCAGTGGGTCTGCTGGACTTTGATGAATCTTTGGCAGCCTTGTAGGCATCATAACCTCTGCTTCAAAAAAGTTTCCCTTCTTAGTATTTGGAGGGAGGCTAAATACTGACATATACTCACATGATAACACACACACACACACACACACAAAATGTTCATACACACACAAACAAGCAGACATAATTTCCCACGTCTATTACTCTGCAGGGTGTAAATTCGTTCTCTGATCCAAATATGCAGCAAACCCCCTGATGAGCATGTGTGTATATGGTTGTGATCTTCGATTGTTGATCCATGTGCTGCTAAATAGAAAATTGTCTAGGATAACTGTAATTAATATTCAGTAGCTTCCTGCTACACTGACCACACACATACTCATACACATTTTATAATGGCAACTATCTTTTTCCCTTTATTTGACTGAGTAGCGGCACTGATTTGCATTAATTATCAGGCACCGATTACAATTGAACTATGCATTGTATTTTCCATACGTCATAAATACCACAAACAGCACCTCCTTTAGAAGGCGAAGCACTTGCACACCGTCAGCTGGGCGGCATCAGCTGAGTCTTACCAGCAGTAATTATATTGAAAACAACTCAGTGATGCTCTTTATCATCTAACGTGCTCACACTTAAATTCCTCTGATCCTTCATGTTGCTGCTGCTGCTCTGCACATGGGTTGTTTGCTGCTATTACTGATTGTCCTTATGTCTCCACCAGCACAGCTTCCTCTCAATTTGGTTTTCTTATTCATCATACTTGATGGCATCTCTTGCCATATGTAGCATGCATTTTTCACATCTCAGTAATAAGTGTCTGGCTATTTTCTGTTCTTGATACCCGTGAGGGTTCTTTACCGCTCTCCCCCTCTTAAGCTCATTCTGCAGCTTGGAGTCCTTTGGGTAGCTGAGCCCGCTCTGCCAAATCCAACTGTGTAATGATTTGTTGATGTAAATGGTTGGACCTCCATTAATACTCAATAAATGTTAATGACTGAACAAGTCTCATTGGATTCATTAAGAAAATTACAATATGGTAAACTTGGAGTCGGTAAGTGCTTAATCTTAGCTGATTTTATTGGGAACTCTTTTACCCACAGAGCCGCTCTTCCAGGACTCCTTGGAAGAGTTTAACTAACCCTCTATTTATTTAGCCATGATGCCCACACTGAAAAATTGTGTGTGTAGTAATAATGAAAAATAGCTTGTTTAATGTTCATTTATACAAAATTGATCACACTGTGCTGCCAAAAACTTATTTCAAGCATATATTTCTGCGATTCTGTGATTACTGCGCATGCCACATAATGGCAGCATCCCTGGTTCGATTCCGGCAAGGGACCTTTGCTGCAGGTCATTCCCCTCTCTCTTTCCCTGTTTCCTGTCAGCCTTTATGCCATCTACTTTGAAATTAAGGCAAGAAGAACAAAAACAAAATCTTTAAAAACATTTATTGACCAGTGGTTTTTGATGTTTGGTAAAGGAAAAGTACAGAAGAGAGGCAGAGAGTGGTAACACTAATAATAAGATGATTTTGATCATGACAGTGCTACATCCTGTGTTTCACTCAGGATGGTCAGGTAATGCTGCAGATAGTCTTTGGAATACACGGGACACACTGGAAATGTACTCTGATATAGTGTAGTGGTAGATACTACCAGTCTTCTCAGAAATGATTCTCTTTCAATACAGTAATCTGCTGAAATATTTTTGAATTTGAAGTGGCAATGATTTATTGATGGTGCATTAATACACATCAGGCCTTCACAAATGAGTTCCTGTTGGCCTTTTAAATAAACGTTTGAATAATGGCACAGCGTTCAACACCCACAATAGCCAAATTCCCTTTTAATATGCTGCACAGGTGCAAAGCATATACATAGTTATATTTACCTAATATATTACTAATCAGAGGCAGTTGCTCTCAACTATCATTAATTTCCATTTTGTGGTCACCTTTATTTTAAATAAGCGAAGCAATAAAATAAGTAAAACAGTAAATTCAAACTTAAATGTCACTTTACTATAACTGCATGATCCATCTACAGTATATTACAGGAGGGGCAGATATAAACTGTATTTTTCATGTATTTTTCATTTTTAAGGTATCTATTTCATGTAGTGAGCCCAATATGTAAATCTAAATTGCTTGAACTTAATTGGATGTCAAATCACATCAGACTATTCTTATGGGGTTTCTGTTCACGTATCATAAATTCATTCATTATATCAGATCATCAAAACCTGTGGGAATATGCCGTATGTTGAAGGAGTGTGATGACACCATCACTATGATGAATAGTGAAGTAATGGAAATGGCAAAGGAGATCAGGTATGATGGAGGCACTGATGACAACAATAGCCTGCCCTCACCAGTGTGACTATATTGAATTTCAGAATATCTAACATTCAAGCATGCATTTCCTTCCACATAAAACATTTGCCAAGTCATGTTTATGAACATTTAGAAATCTGCATAATTCACATCTGTGAGTGAATGCTAACAGACCTTCCCTCCTTTTGCTGAATAATTGTCACATTTCCTCTGTTACCTGTTGATCAGTGGAATAATGTGAAACCATTGGCAGGAATGTGTATTATGTCCTCTGTGTGCATGTGTGCCCTCGTGTGCGTCCATGAACCAAACAAAATGCCAACACACACATAAAAACATTGCTCCATAGCGCTACTAGACAATACAGTTCCCTTCAGCTCCACAGAGCATTTCAGTGTCTTTCATTGTTTTGTTTTTTCCAGCCCATAACTCCCATCTCACCAGCCCCATTTTCAGCAGCAGTAGGCAGTTGTTTTCAGCAAAATAGCTCTGATAAACCCTCTGTGCTCTGCCGGCCCAGCACCAAATTGCAGATAGACAAAAGATAGTGACTTGCTAGCGGACATACTGTGGTTAAGCAGCTAAAAAAACAGATTATTCCTTTAGGAGTTAGTGGACACAAAACATGGCTAAATGAAGAGTCCATATCGGAACATCTAGGCCAAATAGGCAGCCTCTCCTCACAAGAAAAATGACAGTATAAGTCTGAAATTTAGCTGATAAAAACAACCTATTTACACTATCTGGCAAAAAGTAGACTTAGCTGTAGGAGACTGCTGTATCATGTTTCCAACCACAAATCAGAGGGGTTTTTTAAAACCTGTAATAGTGATTGGCAGGTAGTTTACTGTTGCCATGACAACAAAAGTTTGTAAATTTAAGGACGAAGAAAACACATTTGAAATTATCATTTTAAACCAAACCATGATCTTTCTCTAACCCTAACCAAGCAGTGTTTGTAAATAATTATTTTTAACATGATTTGTAATAGTTTTGGGTTATTCTGAAAACGCAGCTACAGTGCAGGTCGTTCTGGAGTGCAGCTGCAATTGACCTATGTGGACATTTAATGCTGAGGATGTGTTGCAAATAAGGCAATTAGAAAAATATGGCACAACAAGTTTCCGTTTTCTGAGTCCTCAACAAAGCATATGTGTTAACTTGATGGCTGGCACATGTTCCTACAACTTTGATGGCCTTAAATGCAGAGTAGATTTTGAGAGATGAGGAGGTCACTGCTGAGCTGAAAACTCTGCAGAGGAAGGTGAGCCAGGTCAACCTGGAAAAGGATGACCTGAACAAAATAATAACAAATGAGAAGAAAGTTCTTCTTTTTGGATAAAATGTGCTATACAAATAAACTTGCCTTCTACTAAACTTCTAAGTCGGGGAGGGAGGAGGAGTGGGGGGTATTAATAAGGCAGAAAAGGGTCTTGCTTTTTTAAATTAATTACATTAAGATTCAGCCCCCCTTTTTACTTCTATATGTTTTTTTGTGAAAAAAAAGTGGGTCAATTGATCTGATGATCTATAACCCTCAGAATGAACTATGTTGGTTTCTGCAGCACTACTGCGGTTCCGTCTTCAGTGAATTTAAAGCAGTTAATTGATATAGTTTAAACTTTTTACATGTAAAATTAATTGTCAATGCAATTAAAAATTATGTCTTTGTTGAATAACTAACTATATTGTGGCAGCAGCAGTTTGACCAGCACAAAGAGACATACACATTAGAGCTGTGGGGCCTTATGTATCTAATGTCACAATGAAATTATCTGGCTATATAATCATGAGTTTGAAAACAAACACGTTTTTTAGATGGTTAAATATTTAAAGAGAATGAGGCTTAAAATAAACTTACAACAGACGGTTAAATCTGAGCAGAGTGAAACTGTCATACCAAAGTTTTAAACATGAATGTGTGTGTGTGTGTGTGTGTGCGTGTGTGCGTGCGTGCGTGCGTGCGTGCGTGCGTGTGTGTGTGTGTGTACACTTACTTTGCAATAATTTATGAC
Organism: Scomber scombrus; assembly: GCF_963691925.1. Lineage (NCBI taxonomy): Eukaryota > Metazoa > Chordata > Actinopteri > Scombriformes > Scombridae > Scomber > Scomber scombrus. Next base: position 11,578,393 of record NC_084971.1, on the reverse strand, counting down.
CTCAAGAAGTTCTTGTAAAGATAAGAAAGATTTGATAAGACAGAAATTACAATGATGAGCCATAAATAAGGCAAAGGAGAAGTCCTACCTCCTTACCCCAATCAAAAAACAAACAAACAAATAAAAAGTGCTATTTTGTTGATATTAGTTTTTTAAAGTAGTTGCTGTAGTCAGTTTAGCCAGTTTTTAGCTTCAAGTGCCAATTGGAAATGTAGCGCCAAACACTTCTGTTATGGTTTCCTGCAGTTTAGCATAAAATGCACACTGATTAAGCATGATGGATAAACTGCTGACCATAATTATTTGGGGTTTCTTGATATAAATATTTAACAGATACCTGCAAGCAAAGTAGGAATTCATATTTTCTGTGGCCGTGGTAACATGTTTATGATTGTCCAAAAATACGCTTGTTTGCAAAGCCGGGAACAGTGGATAAGTAAATCAAAATGTTGATCCACAGTTCATTGTTGTATTTCATTGTGTGGGACAAATATAAATTAATTAAAGCAAATAACTATAATAATAATTGTACTAATTAGGCCATTCTTTCTGAATATAAGCACTATTTACAGATTGCCTTTCAGAGAAGCCTCCTCAGTGGTGAATATTCACAGTCTAATTACGATCTCAATACCAAAATAACACAATGGCAGATTACCATTCATACAATTTATTTGTTGTGCTTCTCATCATATTGTAATTGCCTCCCACTGAATAACAACAGACTTTTAATCAGGTTTAAAATTATGTTACAATATATTATCTATGTTTCAATTAAAAGCTTCATACAGTTATTTGATCTGGATCATAAGAATTATTTGATTATAATGACCTTTGTCATTCTTGCTGATACAGTTTTAGTATGCAGCACAAAAAGTGACTCAAACCACCAATATGATAAACAGCAAGGTGGTCAAAATCAGTCAGTTCATTACGCAGCTGAAAACCTTGAAAAGGCCTTTCAATGAGATGAGATGGGAGATAGTAGTGCTTCGGCAGGGCTATGTGGAGCCTCTCCTGAGGAAGCAGCTTATCACCCTTCATAGAGACAGAATGGCATAGAAGATGAGAGAGAGAGGGGGGGGGGGGGGGGGGGGGGCTGCAATGAAATGCGACTTCCTTGAAAATTATTTTCCTTTCATCAAACTGGTTCAAGGAGGACAGCAGATCAAGAGTGCATTCAGGTTTTTGAGATGAAGATATATGAGTGGACTGGATTTAAAGACTCACTAATAACCACCAAAGTGATACTGTACAGTGATACAGTGATGTTGTAAACAAAATAATTACAAATTCATGCTTTGACTACTGCAGCTAGAATATCAAAGAATTACTTGTTCTCCTGTACATGCTGATGATTGTACCTGTATAATCCACCAGCCTAGTTCTATTTGTATATTACACAGGGCTCTTGATGTTTCACATAAGAACACATAGTTGTGCATGTTAAAAATGATGAATAAATGCATACACAGTAAGGCAAGGCAAGGCAAGGCAGTTTATTTAAATAGCACATTTCATACACAGGGGCAACTTAATGTGCCTTACATAAAAACACAATATCAGATGATTTAACAGTAAAAATTGGAAGCATAAAAACATACAATTAAAAAATAATAAAAGTCATACAGAGATCTTAAAATAAGATGTCACTTGTCAGACCAGTTTATTCTTCAGAAATTTAAAAAGAAAAGAAAGTTAGCTTTCTTTTGTATTTCAGTATAATGGAGTCGGTGGCAGACTGGGACAATAATTCAGCCCTTTTCATGCAGACCACCAGACCTCTAATTTTGTAGGCTAACCCTATTTGTTGATATGACGGTTAGAGGACAAGTTATAAATGTGGCTACTATGTGAATTGGGGAGAAATGTTATTCAAATTACAAAACACATATATTTGGGACTGACCAACAAGTTCTCTACATGAGTACAGGGTTTTCAACGTATGTTATGGCTATGGGTGAACCCTCAAAAACTCATTAGGAATACAGCAGTCATAGGGCACATAACTGTACAAGGCAAGGCACACAAAACAATAGCTTACAATTTTAGAAAGAGAAAGTCTAGGTCAAATGTTCAAATGATTAACTTTATTTTCAAGCTTCTTTATTTGGATCCCTATTAACTGTCACTATCCTCCTGGGGTCCACAAGAAAACAACAATAGGAGGCAGTAACTTAAAACCACAAAGTATCAATAAAACAAGAAAATGCAATATACCTACAGTAAGCCAAAACTGAAGATCAGAAAAAAGTTGAAATTACTTTACTACCATACTAGGGCTGCATGATTTGGTGAAAAAGTCATTTTGCAATTATTGTGGAAAATATTGTGATTGCGATTGTGATATGATAAACAAATACCAATAGCAAGGTAAAGTTTATGTCCATTGATTAAGCTCCACCGCTTTCACAGTGTTATCTGTTGTGATAACGACCTGAAGCTCCTCACACAAGTCCCATGCAGTCAATGCCTCTTTAAAGCCTAAGGCTATATTGTAGCCAGTGTGATCCTCAGGTCTGGATCATTTTCTGAAATCCTTTTTTTGAGTACAGGGGCATCATGTCTTTTGCCAAGCAGTACGTTATGGAGTCGGTTTGTGTTTTGTTTTGTTTACAGGCCTCAGCCTTAAGTTGTTGTCTCTTTATTAGTTAGCGCTTTCACTGTGATGCATTCATATTTTTCTTTGTGCTGTTTAAGGTGCTGATATAAATTTGTTGTGCTGCTGCATGACATAGAGATTTTCATTTGAGATGTTTTCCAAATCCAAATTATCACCATATAACAGAGGTCATCTTTTTTTTTTGCCAGTTCAGCATCGGCTGCTCGTTAGCATCCATTTGTACCTGGTCTGTGGTCTGGCAAGTCATGTGACCATGCACTGAACATGCTTCACTGATAACACAGAGACTGAGTGCAGTCTGTGAAGTATCTTCACTCATGGTGCCTAGATGACCAAATGTTTTCATGCACATGTAACCCAGATTATTTTCTGTAGTTTCAGTTACAGATTTCCCTAAATGCCACTTATGCAGATAATCGGTAAACCCTGAAAATTACTGATGTTCCCTGAATGCATCACAGGCAGGTTGCCAGCTAGACGACTGCGTGCAGAGAAGTATCCAGTCTTCCCTCAATGCTGCAGCATACGCGACGCAGACGTGGTTTTCCTTGTTGAAAAGAGTGAAATAAGTATTTTAAAAATAAGATTTAGATAAGTTAAAACCGAACTGGTGTATCGCCAGAGAGGAAGAAAACTACTGCAAGCTGCAGGGTTGCTGTGGAAAGAGGAGCACATGAGATGCTACAGCGGGTGTTTTCTTCTAATCACCCGAGTATCCTGGCTGGTTTTATTGAGGGGTGATTCTATCTGGACATCGTGGAGCTGCTTCATCTTCTGGTCCAGGTCGCCAACGCTGTCGTGGATGCCTTCATCTTGTCAGGACGCTGACAAGTGTAGGTTGTGCCAGTCCAAGGGACGGTAGGGATAAAAATCAAAGGAACTCAAACTGAGGAGGATTTTTTCTATTTTATTTTGATACTTTTTTCCACTGAGATCTCAGGTCATTTTTTGTTCTTGAAGACAAGAGGGACTGAAAATTAAAGGAAAACTAAAACTGACATTTAAACTAATAACTGGAACATAAGTGTATTTTGGTCCACTTGTGGATACATTTAATTTGTGTATGGAGCACTGAGAATTTAATATTTATTTTATTTTCTAACCACTACAAATGTTGGTGAACCACTCATTTATTTTATCCTATTTTCATGGTATTTTGAGTTAAGATTTGGGTCAAACAATCTTGTCCTTTGAAGAGGTACTTGAATATATATGAGAAAGGTATCTGAGAAGTGATATGCCATGATATGATATTCTTTTTATAAATACACCTTTTTCTAAGTCAGTGGTTGTGTGTGTGTTGTGTGGGTTGGAGGTCTTGTGTCTCTCCTCGTAGAGTCTGCTACTGCCAATCTCCTTACCGAACCTAGTGAACAGTGAACCTAGAATCTGAGTAAACCTGAAATCATATTGAACTGTGAGGTTTTTGGTCTGAGGTATTTCAGAGAACCCCAGATTTAAATACTATAGATACTTAAGCCAAGATCAGCAATATAGGAACCCTTTCTAGAGGGGAAAGTGACACACAGGTTACATAAAGTGGCGAGCTAGCCAGGAGATTGGTTATTAGTGGCCACTTGATCTTTTGACCCACACACGCACCCTTTAAGTGAATTCATTTCACTGAGTTAGATATGGATATTTCCAACAGGTTTGATGTTCATGGTCCGAGCTCCCTGTTTGTAACAGGTATTGGAAGAGATTACACAGGTGAAGAGATAGCTAAGGTATTTGAAGTCAATGGGAACATTTCCAAGATAGTCAGGATCCCTAATGAGCTGGGACAGCCAGAGGGTAGAGCCCTGATAGAGTACGAATCCGAGAGGTCCATCTCTAGGGTAGATCCCATTACCTTAGGTGACTTACCAAGTCCCAAAGACCCTACTGTGACGTGGTCAGTAAGGACCATCAGAGACATCTGTCAGGAAGAGATAGGCAAAGAGATTGTCCGTAGGTACCTGAGTGAGCTAGAGTCCGTTGCAGGTAGTGGCAAGGCAGGCTTCTTAAGTGTACTTCAGAGCGAGTTGCAAGAGAGCCAAAACACTACATGCCATTCACAGAATAGTGATGCACAGCAACATGCAACTCAAGATAGTAACACACCCAACAATGACACAATGGGAGGTGACCAAAGTGAATTGGCAGAGGCCACACAGGTTCGTAGTACACCTGCTAGTGTGCCAGTGAGCCCAGTTCACATTGACGAGAATGTATCTATCTATCTATCCAGAAAGTGATTGTGGAACATGTCATCCGAAGTGAGTCAACCACTTCATCATCCCCACAAATCAGAATGCGCACATTCTCCGGCCGGGTGCCAAGGCCAAATGGTGAAGTGGACTATGACACCTGGCGTATCCAAGCTGACCTCCTTCTCAGTGATACTTCCTTGAATGATGCTCACAAGGTGAGAAAAATCCTTGAAAGCTTACTGAGCCCAGCTGTTGATGTTGTAAAACCTCTTGGGATCTCCTCACCACCAAGTGCTTATGTCAAGCAGCTTGATTCTGCTTTCGGCATCGTGGAAGATGGTGAGGAGTTATTTGCAGCTTTTCTCAGTTCTAATCAAAACAATGGAGAGAAGCCTTCAGCATACTTGAACAGGCTTCACAACCTTCTCACACGAGCAATTTCTAGAGGGGGAGCCTCAGCTGAACACTCCAACAACCAGTTACTCAGACAGTTCTGTAGGGGCTGTTGGGACCACAGCATTATCATAAGTCTACAATTAGAGAACAAAAAGAGCAACCCACCGTCTTTCCCTGACTTCCTCCTCATGTTAAGGACTGAGGAAGATCGCCGTTCAGCAAAGCTAGACAGGATGAAAAAGCACTTAGGTACTACAAAAGCTACTACACATGCCCACTACATTTCCGATATGCCCTCCTATGATGGTGAGCCTGTCCCATCACCTAACACAAAGCAAAATGAGGCATCAAAGCTTGAAAAGAAAGTGAATGAGCTAACTAGACAAGTGGAAAAGTTAAGCAAAAAGTCAGAAAACCCCACTCATAATAGCATGCCTTCCCCAGTGCCAAAGCCAAAACAGGATGAAACTCCTAAGCTTGAAAATATGATAGCTGAGCTAACAAAACGAGTTGAGAAGCTAACCCAGAATCAGAAAGAGAGTGAGAATACCCAAAAGAAAGACTGTCTTGCGACCAGCACCAGTGGCATGAAGAGGCCCTTCAGAGCCCCTGGAATGCCAAGAGCGTGGTTCTGCTTTAAGTGCGGGGAAGACAACCATATCGCTGCTCATTGCTCAAACGAACCAAACCCCACACTGGTTCGCAGAAAAAATGCAGAACTCAGAGAGAGGCAAGACATGTTTTTAGCTCAGCAGGCTGCTTCACCCTTCACTTTAAACTTGTAGCAGCTCCTGCTGTGGGACACCCAGGAGCTGAAACCACAGAAAATCCCTGTCCCGATAGAGTGCAAGAAATAGTAATGACACAAACATTGGAAACTGACAGTAACACAGAGCCACTCATACCTCCTGGACTTATAGGCCCTCGTTGTGCAGCTTCGGTCTTCCTGGAAGGTCTACCATGTGAGTCCATCTTAGACTCCGGATCGCAAGTCACAACAGTTTCTGAGTGTTTCCATAGGAACCATTTATCATACTTACCCATCCATCCACTTCGTACCCTCCTTGAAATTGAAGGAGCTGGTGGACAGAATGTTCCCTATCTGGGCTATGTAGAAGCTCACGTCACTCTTCCCCAAGCCGTCACTGGTAGTGAAGAGGAGCTTGATGTGTTAGCGCTTGTGGTCCCAGAATGTCAGTTCAACAGCAGGACACCCCTGTTGATTGGAACTAATGTACTGTTCCCACTCTACGAGAAACTACTTGAGCGAGATGGCCCAGAGTTCATTCGTAAAATTGTCTCGAAAGACTATGCAATGATCTTCCAGCACATTGCCCGGGCACATGAGATTGACAACCACACAAGTCCTGTCAGATTACATGGGAAAGACCCCATCACCATCCCTGCTAAACAAAAGTGCTGTGTCATGGGTGATGTCAGACTGAGGAAGAACAGTCAGAACACAACATTTGTGCTTGAACCACATGATCACTGCGGGTTGCCAGGTGGCGTGTTCCTTGAAGCTGCTTTGATAGACATCCCCTTTAAATCCAGCAACAAGGTTCCCGTTGTTATGCGCAACCTGAGTGACCACAGTATCACACTGCAGCCGAAATGCATCATTGCCCAAGTATGTGCGGCTCAGCAAATCACACCACTTGGATCTGAACAGTGTGCATCTCATCAGGACAAGCCTGAAAGTGACAATCTCAAGATCAACCTTGATGATTCACCCATATCTGAACAATGGAAAGAGCGCATTATCACCAAGCTTAAGTCCATTCCAGAAGTGTTCGCTGTTGACGACCTATCATATGGTCATACTACTGTTGTGAAGCATCGCATAAGGCTGCATGACGAAACTCCCTTTAAGGAGAGGCCAAGGCCTATTCATCCCCACGACAGAGAGGCAGTCAAGAAACACCTCAAGGAACTGCTTGATGCAGGGATCATAAAAGAGTCAGAAAGCTCCTTTGCATCACCAATAGTCTTGGTGCGGAAAAAGAACGGCTCAATCAGGCTATGCATTGACTACAGGAAGTTAAATGCACGAACCATCAGAGATGCATATGCCCTCCCAAACATTGAGGAAACATTTGCAGCCCTCAGTGGCGCCAAATGGTTTTCTGTCATGGACCTGAAATCTGGTTATTACCAGGTTGAGATGGCTGAGGAGGATAGGCCTAAAACAGCTTTCGTGTGCCCCTTAGGCTTCTTTGAATTCAATCGCATGCCACAGGGTGTCACAAATGCACCAAGTACCTTCCAACGCTTGATGGAGAAGTGCGTTGGTGACCTGCATCTAAATGAGGTACTTGTGTTTCTTGATGACTTAATAGTCTTCTCAGACACATTGGAAGAACATGAAACACGGCTCATGAAGGTGCTGAAACGTCTTAAAGATTATGGTTTAAAACTGTCTCCAGAGAAGTGTCATTTCTTTAAGACCTCAGTTAAGTACCTGGGTCACATTGTCGATGCTCAAGGAGTCCATACTGACCCCGACAAGATATCCGCCTTGAGAGAGTGGCCTCGCCCTTCCACCCAGAAGGAGCTGAAATGTTTTCTAGGCTTCGCCGGATACTATCGACGTTTTGTCGAGGGTTACTCTCAGATAGCCAAACCTCTAAACAGCCTGACAGCAGGCTACTATCCACCAAAGAAAAGAGGCAAAGTGTACAAGACAGACCACTCCAAACCTCTTGTGAGCCCAAATGCACCCCTCGGAGAGGAGTGGACTCCCGAGTGTGAAAGTGCATTCAGAACTCTAATCGATAAATTGACGTCCGCACCCATCCTTGCCTTCGCGAATCCACAACTACCATATGTCCTACATACTGATGCTTGTCATGAAGGCTTGGGGGCTGCGCTCTATCAAGAGCAGGAGGGGAAACTCAGGGTTGTTGCATATGCCAGTCGAGGTCTTTCTAAAAGCGAAAGAAACTATCCCACTCACAAGCTTGAGTTCTTAGCCCTCAAGTGGGCTGTTTGTGAGAAGTTTAGTGATTTCCTCTACGGCACAAGCTTCACTATACTTACCGACAACAATCCCCTCACATATGTGTTAACATCTGCCAAGTTAGATGCTGCCGGACATCGCTGGTTGGCCGCTCTTTCTACTTACCAGTTCAGTATTAAGTACAGAGCAGGTCAAGCCAACGGTGATGCAGACGGGTTATCCCGCCGACCTCAAGACCCGCCTTGTGAGGATGAAGCTTTCATAAAGGAAAGGGAGAGAATCGAGGATATGAAAAGACGGCTCATAGACACAAGAGATGATATGGATCATGAAGTGTTCTCCGCCCTGTGTCAACGTCATCTGGTGACATTCAAAAGTGAACACCGCCACTACCCAGAACAACCTGTGGTTGCAGAGTCTCTTGCTGTCAACCCATCAGCACTATCTACCATTTTCGGTGAAGACACCTTACCATCCATGACAAACTCAGACTGGTGTAATGCTCAAAGAGACGACCCATCTATCTCACATGTCATCACCTTTGTGGAGAGAGCTGTAAAGCCCAGCTTCAGAGAGATAAATCTTGAGCAACTAGATGTCAAACTCCTTCTCAGGGAATGGAAAAGGCTTGAACTTAGGGAGGGTGTACTGTACAGGAAGTGGACTGACCGAGGTAATCTTGTGTACCAGCTGGTCTTACCTGAGCAGTTAAGAGAAAGAGCACTACAGGGTGTGCATGATGATGTTGGCCACCTTGGTTTTGAGCGTACACTACACTTTGCTCGTGCCAGATCCTACTGGCCAAGAATGGCCAGAGACATTGAGGAGAAGTGCAAAAAGTGCGAACGCTGTTTCAGGAGGAAGGCTGTTCCCCAAAAAGCTGCACCTTTGGAGAACATATCTGCTACTTACCCGCTCGAACTTGTCTGTATGGATTATCTATCCCTCGAGCCAGACAATCGAGACACAAGAAACATATTAGTGATCACTGACCACTTTACAAAATTCGCTGTGGCAGTGCCAACTAAAGACCAGAAAGCCAGAACCATTGCAAAAGCTCTGTGGGAAAATGTAATTGTCCACTACGGGTTCCCCAGTCGTCTGCTCAGCGACCAGGGCAGAGATTTTGAGTCTAAGACTATCAGAGAACTCTGCACACTGATAGGAGCAAACAAAGTTCGCACCACACCGTACCATCCCCGTGGAAACCCAGTGGAACGATTTAACCGGACACTCCTGGGTATGCTAGGGACCCTGGAAGAGAAAGACAAATACAGTGATGAGGACGAACTGTATCCTAGCACACAGGTGCCAGATATCATCACCAGAGGTCCTTTCATAATAATGGAGGGAGATTCCACTGAACCTCAACCAGCCTTAAAGGTGTTAAACCCTGGAACCCCTGCTGCTGTACCACAAAGCTCTACACACTTTCCTGAGACACCTAGCCATGAGCTCCAAACAGGAGTCCCTCTTGCTAGCTCAGAGAGTAGTGGTGCAGTTACACCTTCTACTTCACGCTGCAGAGCTCCGGACTATGTTGTTATTGACATTCCAGAACGTGAACCTGACACGACACACCTATCACCTGTTAGAGACGGTATAGATCATGTCACTGCAGAGCCTGTTGTTGCAGAGACTGACATCACAATACCTGGAAGTCTAGAGTCAGAGCCTATAGAGTTAAGACGTTCTAGTAGAGAGAGACGCCAGCCTCGCAAACTCACGTATGATGAGTTAGGAGAACCTTTGCTTTTGGCTATCAGTTCATTCTTTCAGACCTTAGGGACTGCATTTTCTCAAAGTGCATCTTTGCATATACATGTACCTGATAAGCCTTACGTGCATGCAGAGACTCATGCAGTCTAGAGGGGGAGAGTGTAACCCAGATTATTTTCTGTAGTTTCAGTTACAGATTTCCCTAAATGCCACTTATGCAGATAATCGGTAAACCCTGAAAATTACTGATGTTCCCTGAATGCATCACAGGCAGGTTGCCAGCTAGACGACTGCGTGCAGAGAAGTATCCAGTCTTCCCTCAATGCTGCAGCATACGCGACGCAGACGTGGTTTTCCTTGTTGAAAAGAGTGAAATAAGTATTTTAAAAATAAGATTTAGATAAGTTAAAACCGAACTGGTGTATCGCCAGAGAGGAAGAAAACTACTGCAAGCTGCAGGGTTGCTGTGGAAAGAGGAGCACATGAGATGCTACAGCGGGTGTTTTCTTCTAATCACCCGAGTATCCTGGCTGGTTTTATTGAGGGGTGATTCTATCTGGACATCGTGGAGCTGCTTCATCTTCTGGTCCAGGTCGCCAACGCTGTCGTGGATGCCTTCATCTTGTCAGGACGCTGACAAGTGTAGGTTGTGCCAGTCCAAGGGACGGTAGGGATAAAAATCAAAGGCACTCAAACTGAGGAGGATTTTTTCTATTTTATTTTGATACTTTTTCCACTGAGATCTCAGGTCATTTTTTGTTCTCGAAGACAAGAGGGACTGAAAATTAAAGGAAAACTAAAACTGACATTTAAACATAACTGGAACATAAGTGTATTTTGGTCCACTTGTGGATATATTTAATTTGTGTATGGAGCACTGAGAATTTAATATTTATTTTATTTTCTAACCACTACAAATGTTGGTGAACCACTCATTTATTTTATCCTATTTTCATGGTATTCTGAGTTAAGATTTGGGTCAAACAATCTTGTCCTTTGAAGAGGTACTTGAATATATATGAGAAAGGTATCTGAGAAGTGATATGCCATGATATGATATTCTTTTTATAAATACACCTTTTTCTAAGTCAGTGGTTGTGTGTGTGTTGTGTGGGTTGGAGGTCTTGTGTCTCTCCTCGTAGAGTCTGCTACTGCCAATCTCCTTACCGAACCTAGTGAACAGTGAACCTAGAATCTGAGTAAACCTGAAATCATATTGAACTGTGAGGTTTTTGGTCTGAGGTATTTCAGAGAAACCCAGATTTAAATACTATAGATACTTAAGCCAAGATCAGCAATATAGGAACCCTTTCTAGAGGGGAAAGTGACACACAGATTACACACACATTTAAACTGAATCAAATTTGAATGTCTCTTTTGCAGTTATATAAATGCACAGCCTGACATTGCGATTTCAATTGCGATTAGAGAAATTGTGCAGCAGTATACCATAGGCTTCATGGCCTATGGTAACATTAACCTATATTACGGTGTTTTTTCTAGTTCTTGTTGTTGTTGTTCTGCATGCTATTCTTTCTAACATTAACATTTCAATCAGAACATATCTATAACAAGAACTGGCCTATATTTGGTGTCATTGATATGGCTTGTATAAGGCAAAGACAACAATAAGATCTTCATCGTTGTGTTGCACAGACTGTGTTAGTTATGTTACTGTAGCCTGTTTTACAGACTTTCCCTAGGTTCAGTAGCATGACCGAGTGCTGGCATAGCGTGCAGTATTTAGCTGCATCTGTGGCAAGGGCATTTTCTGCTCCACCTTTCCTTTTTTTTCTGACCTTCCATTTCTTGTGACTTACATATAAATGCACAGCTGCAGATTTAAGACAGTGGAGCTGTAATATTCTTGATTGCTGTGCATCACCCAGAGTCATGATTACATTGATTGCCAGATAAGTGGATTTGATTGGTCCGTCTACTCATTCTTGCTTGCTATATTTTCACTAGTGAAGTCGACTGTTCAAATCAGGCCAGAACGACTATCAGGCCACTGGGAATTGTCCCGGTGCTCCCGATGTGCAGTCTGCCCGTGAATGGAGTAATGAAACACCATTAACTATTAGTTTTGCCACCAAACTAAATAACAAAATGAAAATCTTTTATTTTTATGCTTTTATTTTTCTAGAGCATATAAAATCTCCACACTTACTTCTCATCAATAACTATTTAAAAACATACAGGATATACATGACTCAGATATTTGGGCGCGCTCAACTCTGTTCATGGTCTTCTTCTCCTGTCATCAGATATGGATTATTTTTATCTATATCCTGCTCTGTTATCCTGGAGTTCTGCTATGCACAGTGATTTTATCTTTATCTCATCTTTGGCCGATTTCTATCTTTTACCAACATACATTTTTAGTGAGATCAGTCATTTTTATGTGTATTTAAAAAAAGTTTGATTGAATTTGATACCTCTGTAACTGAAGAAGCAATCCTGTCTCTTAGAAACTACACTCATATACAACTAAATTGTTTTCCTTATTATAGAAAACAAACTGGCATGCCTGGATCATGTCACAGGCAACATGCTCTCAAATGAGAAAAACCCTCCCATGTTTAGAAGTCTCTCCAACATACTGGGCTTTATTGCAGCTTTACTTCCCTAACCTCAAACTTTTACTGACCCTTTCAGAGCTTAGATACCTCTCACCTCCTTTCACCTGTGCTCCTTTTATATTTATTTTTCCACTTTGGGTCATCACATCTTGAAATAAGAGTTCTGATTTTATTGGCTCTTCTTGTCAGTCCTATTCTTTGGTGGGGAACATTCTTATGATGGTTTGTGGCTTTTATGGTGTGACTCATTATTCAAATACTCTGTATGAGCAGGTCTCATGTAGCCAAGGAACTAGGGGTGAGTTAAGGGAGTCCTAATACTGATCACTTTTCTGTCTATGCTCAGAATTAACCTATTTTATCTATCCTATTAATGGTATTTTAATACTCATGAGATTTGCACTACTACTCCCCTATTGAAGGCCTTTTTCTCCAGAAACTCCAGATATGCTATGATGGGCTGGAAAGATTATAAAGAAACTTTTATGTCTCTGAATTCAGTGTAGATGTTGGTCCAATCACAAAAACAAACAAAAATAAATGTATTTAGAGACATGGGCGCCCTCTAGCTCCTCCAGGCTGTTTCATTAAATTTTATTTTACCTAATCGAAGCTTTGTGAAGAGCTTTGAGCCTATAATAGTGACAGAATGCTTCATAAAAGGAATGTGTCCATGTTAAATCACTACATGGCCAACTTAAAGGCTTGAAGGGATGAAGGCCAACTGAGACTTTATCTTGGAGACTGTTTCTTAAAATCTGATGATAATTTAGTGATCCCCACAGCGAGTCGCAGGCAAACCTTCATTCCTGGGTAGATTTAGAACTTTTGAAAGATGATTGCAAGGCCAATATCATTTTAGAGCCCTAACTGCTTGAAAGATTTTTGAAATTGGTATCAATTTGATGAATACTTGACAGAGAAAATGTAATGCATATGAAATGAATTGATCATGGACCAAAGAACATTCAAAGCAAAATCACTGACTTTATCCATGATGAATCCAACTATGATGAAAAATAATTTATTCAAGTCATATTTTATGCAGATTGCTTTGTAATTTATATGAACATTTCGACAAAATAGTAGATTCACAGTTAATGGCACTTAAATGCCATGGGCCTTGTTTCTTAATTTGTAATTTTGATTTACTGCTTTAATGAATGAAAAGCCCATTTTAATGAGACAGTTGTTGGAGTGTTCTGTTTTGCTCTGTGTCAGGTATTTCCTAAATTCTTTATTCTTTTCTCCTCTCTTTACTCATTTTTTCCTCCTTTGTTGCAGTTTTTGAAGCGGCAAATTAATGCAATTCTTATAAGCAAGGTGATAAAAATGTATTATGAATCTCTTGCACTTTTGAACCTCACTGTGTGAAAATGCATTAAACTTAGGAATAGAGGAAAATGGACTAATAGAAAGAGTGAGAGTATAAGGGAGGAGGGAAAAAAGGAGGAAACTGAATAACAGTGCATCATCAGCAGGAGAAGACTGCAGTATTTCATATTGATGTGTCTTTGTGTGTGCGTGTGTGTGAAACTTGTATATCAGGCGTGATACAAGGCTGACTAGCAGGGGAAAGGAGAAGATGATGAGAGGAAACAAAGACAGCAGGTAAAAGCATTCATCAGACCAGATGAGCTGCACTATAGCTGTCACTGTGTGTCCTAATGTGAAAGAAGGAGGCAGAGACAGCATAGAGTACACACACGCATGCACGCACACACACACACAACTCTGATTCATATATATATGTGTGACTGTCATAAGGACAAATATTGTAATATCACACCCCTGTTCTCACATACTTATCTGAAATGAACAGACGCAATAAACAGATTTATATTAGATGGCACACAGCGTGACTATTAACAAGACACATAGTTGATGTTGGTCATCACTTCAGCACTGTCTCCATTGCACTTATCCTATGAATAGCTACTTCATCCCTAGCTGCACCCACCCGCCCGCCCCCCCCCCCCCCCCCCCCCCCCCCCCCCCAATATCAAATTCTCACCACTGATTCCCCACTTCTTTCATTTAGTCACTCTAAAATACTTTATCATGGTCTGGCTGCTTCCCTTTACTCTCTGTTTTTTCTTTGACTCTCTTTATCTAGAGATATACTTCTGCTGCAACAAATATGCATCCTGAGAGGGTTTTTTTCCAACAACTAATTGTTTGAAAGTCCTATTTGTGTCAAAGAAATCCTGAACGCTGAAAATGTCCACTTTTGGTGAAACTAAATGTTGTTTTCTTGATACTATAAGAAAACCAGCTGAAGGCTGATGACAGGTAGAGTTGCTGCCACCGCCACTGGCTTCAGCACTTGCTGAAGCCTTGCTCTCCCCCTCCTGGGCAGAGGAAGAGCATGTGTGGGCAGAACTTCACCAAAAAGCACAGTGTAAGAGACTTTTTCTCCAAGGGTGATGGTAAAAATGTTGTGTTAAGACTGAACTTTATTGAAAAATGCAATTCAACATAACATTTAAAGGTGACTCACAGCTTGTTAGCTAGTCATTCAAGTTACATTTTAACTGAAATAAGTCCACATTTACCCACAATGATAGTTGATAGTTTTAATTTTTTACTTCGAAATTTGATTTGTTGCTATAAACTTGGGATTTCACCCACAAACCTTTGTGCACATTTTTTTTTATGCACTCACACATTAGAAATGATTTGTGCCAATCTTTTTATTTGTTCACAAAATGTCATGCACAGCTACAGAGTCTCTTATGGATTCGAAAATCAAATCTATTTGTTCAGTTTATTTTTTACACATTCAACCATTTGAATTCATTTGATCAAAACATTTTTACACATTCACACATTTAAATCTATTCATGTTTTCAGTTTTCACACATTCAGATATGGTGATTCACAGTTACGACACATATGACCCTAATTTGAGTGCATAGATATAAGCATGAACCAGTGACTATGATGCTGTTGTTAGCCTTTAAACACTCTGTTTAAACATGGTAATAGACAATTGTAAATAATGAAAGATTATACAGGAAAGAAAAGCAGCTACTTCCTAAAATCTGCTGCATTGATTCCGAGAAACTGATGCTTTCTCTTTTGTGGCAAAACCATTTGGTGCTCTGTAATATCACTTTACATTAATCAGCATTCCTTTGCATATGAATAGCATGAATCCACATTATGTCTGAAAATGTGTGTAAGGTTTGTGTGAGCAGGCTTGAATGGTTTATGAGAATAGGTTTGTGTGTGGGGGTGTAGGTGGGTGTGCAAGGGCATTTGCGGATGATTGCTGGTGAACGCGTATGAATAAATGCACTCATGTGTGAGTGTTGCTTTTCAAAAGTAATGCTCTGCAGGCCCATAATCATTATTCATCCTCACAGAGATTTGAGCAGAGTGGCAGAGTCATCTCAAAGACAATTAGAGCGAGAGTGAGCCTGTGCACAGGTCTGTGCATTAATGTTTGTTACTGTGTGCTATTGTCTCTGTATTACTGTGTGTGTGTGTGTGTGTGTGTGTGTGTGTGTGTGTGTGTGTGTGTGTGTGTGTGTGTGTGTGTGTGTGTGTGTGTGTGTGTGTGTGTGTGTGTGTGTGAATGTTGAGCCATAAAGGCAACATGAGCCAGCAGATTGGTAGAGGCTTTGTAGTTTCTTATCATCTATCTCCAGCTTTGAAGAAAATTATCTCTTCACACTGGCTTCTCCATAAGCTCTTGCTCCAAAGTGAGAGTCTTGCAACATGCTACTACTCCTGTATGAAAATCAATGCTCCTCCATTTTCAGAACTTTGTAATTCCAAGTGCTATTTCACACAGGCTTCACCTACTAATAGGCTCTTGCCCACTCTTCTCTGCGGATTAGTACACTAAGTAATGCATGTACCACTTGTTCATCCAATCAGGACTTGCCCATCAGTACCTCCTGATATTGACTGTATACAGTAATAGGCTGTCCACAAGTGTCAGCTATGTTTTCCAGGTGTCTATCTGACACTGTTTTCATTTTAATCAATTCAACTGTCCAAACAGGCTGCTTAATGTAAGTGTGGGTAAATATTAGAGTTATCAACGTGACTCTGATTTCCATGGTCACATAATTCCTGTGTTATTAATGTTGGTAGCTTGTCAGAAAGCAAATGTCCTGTTTTGTCATATCAGAATATCAAATGAATAGTGGAGAATAATTAAATCTGCCAACTTGTTGCCTTGCTAGTCTTATACAGTAGGTGTCATTATTCTGCTTTGTTTTCCAAAGAAATTAAACTTGCGTGAAACATACATGGTCAATTTAATACTTTGGCCTCCTGCATCCATGCTGGGGTAAATGGTGAATAGACTGCATTTATATAGCTCCTTTCCAGTCTTCTGAGCATTCAAAGCGCCTTTCATTACAAGCCACATTAACCCATTCACACACACACACACATTCATACATTGATGGTAGAGGCTGCCATGCAAGGTGCTAACCTACTCAGCGTGAGAAGTTTCTATCATTTACACATATTCACACATGGGTGGCACAGCAATTGGGTTGCGTGTCTTGCCCAAGGACACTTCACTATGCGGACTAGAGGAGCCAAAGATCAAACCACTGATCTTTCAATTAGTTGATCCCCCAGCTGCCCCCAATCAAGCTATCCTGGTCATGGTTACAGTCTGCATTAGGCAGATTTAGCTGAACATTACCCCTGTTCAGGATAAAGATTGGCAGGTTAGTTGCCCAGTTTTTTGCCTTATCTGCACACCATGTTTCATTGGTATGCAGAATACTCCCTACCCAGCTCTTTCCCAGCCTGCCAAATCTCAGCACTCAAGGAAAAGCAATATTCCCACAGCAGAAACTTTGCTTCTGCTTGTGACACCACCATTTCTGAAATGTTCCTCTATTGCAGAACTATGAGTTTGTCCAGCCAGACATTAGCCTCAGAATGATTTATAATTCATTAAATAAGTCTCCCTCCATTACCTGTTACCTCCCCCATTATTTCAATATTTATGTTTATGTACATGTAATCTAGTCTTCACACATGATGCAGAGAGCAATTTCTGTTCATGATTTGAAGCAAGTATAATCAAAATAGAATTTATATAGAATAGAAATATAATCAAACATTTTTGCAGGAAATTGGGGCCTTTGGCAATAAAATAACAAAATCAGAGATGTCTCTTTAATTAATCTTCTACCGCTGTGTGCTTCTGAACAACTGTGTCCCATTCACTGTTCCAAGAGAGCAACCTCGCTGTTACTCAGATGTGTATCCTGGCCATGAATACATAAATGATAGTGAACGTTCTGTTATGAACATTATGTCCTCTGTGTGTGTGTGTGTGTGTGTGTGTGTGGTGTGTGTGTGTGTGTGTGTGTGTGTGTGTGTGTGTGTGTGTGTGTGTGTGTGTGTGTGTGTGTGTGTGTGTGTGTGTGTGTGTGTGCGGGCGGGCACATGTGTCACTCCATAATGTGACAGGTAGCAGGACAGTGAATACATCCCTGCTGAGCCTGTGCCCTTGTCATATAGTGAGCATATGGTTGAGTACTTGTACATGTATGTATGTGAGAGTGTGGTCTGGCACTGCTACATCTCCGTGATGACTCTTGCCACATGTTTGATTGATTGACAGCAGAAGCACTTCAGCACAATATTAGAGTGAGAGTGAGAGCAAGCTTACGGTTACAGTTTGGCTTTAACAGGATCTTTCATATCGGAGCACAACATAGAATATAAAACGATTTTTTTTAATTATTATTATGTTCTATTTCGATACAGCCTGCGAAGCTTCTTATGTGTTTCTATATATTAATGACTTTGTCCTAGGGCCAGATGCATAACACTCTGTGCAGGTTCAGAAGTAAAATGCTGTGTATGCACAAAGAGAAAATTGCACATGTACTCTTTGCTCCAGGTAATGTCGTGTGTACACAAGCCTGATTTTTACTCCCACAGTTAACTATCGTTGGATGTACTGTAGGCACAACCTTAATCACCTGTTTGCATTATAATACCTCTGTATGCTCTGCCAGTCAGCAAAGAAGAAGGGCAGCCTCTGTCTGTCACATCAGCAGAATCCTTCAGCGTTGGTGGAGCTATCCTTACAGTATGCACAACCATTACAGACAGCTGTGGGCTATCTATAGCACCAGGATTATCATTATTCATCACATGTAAACCATCGGAAGCTGCAATATCTCCCATCATTATCATAAAATGCCACAAATTAAGTCAATTATGGCTTAAGACGCCAACCATGAACTGCATCATCCCACCTTTGTTGCCCATCTCTCATTTCCTGTCAACTCTCTCTACTATGAATATTTAATGAAGGTTTAAAATGCCAAGAAAGTGGGTAGTTTTATATCAGTCTTCATTTTAAAACAGACTTCACAAATGATAAAGGACCATGTTTAAAGAAAAACATATAAATGATGCCTCCAATGTAAATCAAAAATAAATAAATACAGTCAAGCACACAAATGTAATTATTAAGATTAACTGTAAATATGTGCCTTTCATTGGGATCCATGCTAATGTGCCAGTGGGAGTCATTGATGATCACACAATCAATAAAATTCACTAACAAGAAACAAGATTTCCTTATTTGTCTTATATTTAATTTCTACTTCACCCTGCCACACTCAGTCGCTCAAGAATTTATGTTCTGAAATTTGACATGGAGGTGGATTCTCATCATGCATATAAATATCAGTTTATGTGTAGGGAAAGTCCCTGAAATCCTTTGAATTACACAACAATATACATGGTTGGTCCATACGTTCCAGAACAATTGGTTCATGTATCAGTACCCATTGTTCATTGTTTTACACTACAGTTCATGTATCTTCATAGAGGATGAGTTGGACAAAGTTGCAGGAGAAAAAACATCTGAACTGTTTGACCTTCCAAGCCTGAACTAAGACCTCAGCTGAATATCCAAGAATGTCAAATCAATACTGTGTCCTTGTGAAGAACAATCCCCCCTATTTGACTCAGAGAGAGCAAACATCTCAAGAAAGCAATCATTGAAGAGACTTTTTTTTTCTTTTTTTCAATTTGAGCTGGACTCTGTGCTGGTTGCTTGCATTATGTACTAAGGGTGAGACCAGGTGTTCATTATCCCATCTGTTCAGCAGACTGTGTAGACCACAGCAGTGTTTGGATACAACGTGATGGGGACTGGTATGCTTAAACAGCGCACTTCTAACCCTGTAATCCTCCTAATTTTTTATTTTACTTTTTTTTATTGGGTTTTGCAGATGTATACAATTATATACATTTACATATACTGATACCCAAAGAGTGCGGTCAGAGCATTTGGCTTTAATTCCTCCCCAACTACCTCTGATAGAGTATTAAAAATCTCAGTCCAGTAATTATGTAAAGACGGACAAAGCCAGAATGTATGTATCAAATTTGCAGGAGATTGGAGGCACCTATCACAAGTTGGAGTAACATTATCATAAATCTTAGCCAGTCGGGCCTTAGTGTAATAGGTACGGTGTAAAATTTTACACTGAATAAGACTGTGTCTGGCACAAATAGAAGATTTATGAACACGTCGTAAAATCTCTGTCCAAGTTTCTTCTGACAACGCCACCCCCAGGTCCCCCTCCCAAAGTGACTTTAATGAGACTAAAGACCCTGAATGTAAAAGATTGATTTGATTGTAAATTTATGAGATAGAGCCCTTAAGAGTGGGGATTGGTGTCAGAAAGCTATCTAAAGCCGAGTCCGAAGGTAAGTCAGGGAAGCAAGGAAATGTGTCATGAACAAAGCTGCGGACTTGTAAATATCTAAAGAAATGTTGCTTAGGAAGCGAAAATCTATCTGAAAGTTGCTGAAAAGAAGCAAAGACATTATTTATATAGAGGTCTCTAAAGTTACGAACACCCAGATTCATCCACCTTAGAAAAACACTGTCTATGAGGGAGGGAGGAAAAGCATGGTTAGCAGCTAGTGGAGCATAAACAGAGAATGTTTGTAGTCCAAAAAAGCGCTTAAACTGGACCCAGACCCTAAGTGAGGTCTTGACAATCATGTTTTTAGTGTAAGGAAAGGTGGAAGAGTGGATAGGAGAGTGCACTAAGGCGTTCAGAGAAACAGGATTTACTGATTTCGCCTCAATAACTAACCATGATGGGGGAGGATCAAAAGTCTCATATTGAAGCCAATACTTAATAATCCTAATATTGATGGCCCAATAGTAGAACCTCAGGTTAGGCAAGGCCAGCCCTCCCAGTGGCTTTGGTCTCTGCAGATATTGTTTACGTAGCCTAGGAGGCTTCTTATTCCAGATGAAATCTGAGATCAAGCCATCTAGTTTATGGAAAAAAGACTGAGGCAGGAAAAGCGGCACGCACTGGAACAGGTAAGAGAGTCTTGGGAGTATATTCATTTTGACTGAGTTGACACGTGCAATCAACGTTAGATTGAGCAAAGACCACCGATCAAAGTTTTTCTGGATTCGGGTTAGTAGGGGGGTAAAATTAGCTTTATAAAGATCCTCAAATTTATGTGTAATCTGGATTCCAAGATAAACAAAGCCATGGAGAGCAACTTTAAAGGGGAAATTTTCCAAAGGACACATCTTAGCAGCTGAGTTAATAGGAAATATCTCGCTTTTGTT
Organism: Scomber scombrus; assembly: GCF_963691925.1. NCBI lineage: Eukaryota > Metazoa > Chordata > Actinopteri > Scombriformes > Scombridae > Scomber > Scomber scombrus. The sequence continues at coordinate 11,557,320 of NC_084971.1, read as the reverse complement.
TAGATTGAATTTATACCCTGATATTTTCCCAAAGGAATGAAGGGTAGAAAGGGCGGCGGGAACTGAGACAGGTAGGTTGGAGACATATAAAAGGAGGTCGTCTGCATAAAGGGAAACCTTCAGCTGAGTGTCATATCTGGATATGCCCGTAATAAGGGGATTTGATCGAAGGGCAATCGAGAGAGGTTCAATGGCGATTGCGAACAGGAGAGGACTTAAAGGGCAGCCCTGTCTGGTCGAACGATACAGGCGAAAGAATTCAGAATGGACTTTATTTGTTCTAACCGAGGCTTGTGGTGCTGAATAAAGCAACTTAATCCATGAAATAAAATTATTCTTAAAACCAAATTTTTCTAGGGCATAAAAGAGGTAGTCCCACTCGACTCTATCAAATGCCTTTTCGGCGTCTAGGGATATTACAGCTTCATGGGTGTCGGAAGAAGAGATATTATAAAGCACATTGAACAAACGTCTAAGGTTAGAAAAAGAATGCCTGTTTCGAATGAACCCCGTTTGGTCCAGGGAAACAATAGAAGGGAGGAATGAATCCAGGCGAAGTGCTAACAATTTGGATAACAATTTAAAGTCAACATTCAATAAGCTTATTGGGCGATAAGAGGTGCAGGCTAATGGGTCCTTGCCTTTTTTTTAGAAGAAGGGAGATGGAGGCTTGATTAAGAGTTTGGGGAAGGTGACCCAATTCAAATGATTCATTGAACATATCCAATAGCAACGGAGCAAGTTTATGCCAAAATTTCTTAAAAAATTCAGGGGGAAAGCCATCTGGTCCAGGGCTCTTACCATTTTGCAGTGATGACGCCGCTTTTTGAAGTTCAGTAATTGTGATCGGTCTCTCTAACTCATCGGCAGCAGAATGATCGAGCGAGGGAATGTCCAAGTTTTCAAAAAAAGGGTCAAAATCAGGCGCAATGTCATGATCAGATGAATAAAGGCATAAAATTCCTTTAACACATTGTTAATTTCCTGGGGGTCAGTGGTATTATGTGAGTTAGTACGAATCTGTGGGATAAAGTGAGAAGTAGATGTCTGACATAACTGGTGTGCTAACAATTTGCTGGCTTTATTGCCGTGCTCATAGAACTCAGACCTTGTTTGAAGGAGAAGTTCAGTAGTGCGTTGTGACGTGAGGACATCAAATTCTGCCTGTAAGCAAAGGCGTTCTTTATATAGTTTGGGTATTTTGTGAGTAGCATACAACCTATCAAGTTCAGATATACGTTGTGTCAGTTTGCTTAATTTCTCCTTCCTAAGTTTATTCTCATGGCCCGTGTAAGAGATTATCTCGCCCCTGATATATGCCTTTAAGGCCTCCCATAGAACCGAGGCAGACACATCAGGTGTTTTATTCAGGCCCACAAAGAAATCAATTTGATTTGAGACAAAGTTAACAAAATTATCATTCGAAAGTAAGCGAGTATTAAGACGCCAAGGTGCACGTGCAGAATTAAAGTTCTTTAAACATATATCCATAGAAATAGGGGCGTGATCAGAGATAACGATAGCATCATATTTACAAGTTGAAATCAGAGCAGCCTATTGTCAACTAAAAAATAATCAATGCGGGTAAAAGTATGATGAACATGAGAAAAAAAAGAATATTCCTTCTTGGACGGGTTAAAAAAGCGCCAGACGTCAGTAACAGCAAATTCCTCCATAAAAGACTGGATTACCTTAGCCGACTTGGAAGGAGTACTATTCTGGGGGAGGAACGGTCCAGCTGAGGGTCAAGCCAGCAATTAAAATCTCCACCTAATATTAAGTGGTGTGAAGACAAATCAGGGAGATTTAAAAACAGGCGTTTAAAGAAGGTATCATCGTCATAATTGGGGGCATAAATATTAGCCAAGACCACCCGGGTGTTGAGAATCTGTCAACAACTACAACAAATCTGCCATTAGGGTCAGAGATAGTACTTGAATGTACAAACGGAACAGATTTATGCAACAAGATAGCCGTGCCCCGAGATTTGCCTTGAAATGAGGAGTGAAAAGTCTGACCCACCCATCCTCTCTTCAATTTAGGGTGGTCCAAGACTCTGAGGTGGGTCTCTTGTAAAAAAAAAAAATGACATTAGCATTTAGATGGTAAAGATGGTGTAGTACCTTGCTACGTTTAATAGGATTATTGAGACCTTTACAATTGAAACTTGTGAATCTAATAGCACCCCCAGCAGAAGACATTACCTTAGGCGAGGCCATAGATAGGAAACAGGAATATTATCCATAAATGATGAACTGAAGTGGAACTGGAAGAGAGAGCTTGACTGATGTAAAATGAAAAAAATAAAGAAAATAATATTAAAAAAAAGAAGGAAGCAAAAACAGACACATGAAAACCACATATATACCCTCCCCACCCACCCAAATGAACCTTAGCAGAAGCATCCCCCCAAACGGGATGCGCGCAATGTACCCCTTGAACCAACAAACTATCACGCCTCTTATGGCTCTAAAAGAGCACACGCTAAACAACTAACCAACTACAAATACTAGGCGTTGGAAATGTGACATGGAGTTAAATCAATGAGATCACACTGTAATAGATGAACTTGCAACTAGGCATGGTAAAAGCTGACTGATAAGCAAATACAATACAGCCTTACTATATAGAACAACAATGAAGAAAAAGGAGATAAAAAAAGAATGAAATGCAGCATCCCAACGAATGCTGTAACAGTAATTAAGCACCTGCAGTGATAAAAGTTTATGCCTGAGGTATTCTTGCATTCAAGTAGTCACCTTAAGCCATGTTGAAGAAAATCCAGATTCCAAGGAGTGAACAAGAAAACAAGATCAGCGTCACATCCGAGCTGTACATTAGTGTTCACTTTAGTTCAAACCAGGCATCTAGGGTGAAAGACAATAATAGTCCACAGGGGCAGCTACATTCAAATGACCATTAAATATCATCAGGTGTAACCCCCCTTTTAACATTCTCCTTAATGAAACTCAGAGCCAAAGCTGGATCCTCAAACCTGTGGGTCTGCCCGCCGGGCAGAGTGATGCGTAGTGTCGCAGGGTAAAGAAGTCCAAACTTGACATTAGGGCAGGAATGGAGCTCCTTCTTCACCGTCGCAAAAGCCGCCCGCCTCCTAGCCACCGCCGGGGTGAAATCGGGAAAGATCTAAATTCTCTTGCCCATGTAGAAAAGTGGGGAAGCCTCTCCAGCTCGCCGAAGAATGTGGTTCCGGACTTGAAAGAGATTAACCCGAATGACGAGTGGACGAGGAGGCTCGCCGTCCTTAGGTTTGGAGCGTAGAGTGCGGTGGGCACGGTCCAGTATGGGTTTGTCGTCGAGACCCAGTATGTCTTGTAGAAGCTGGGCAGTGAAACGCGGACCTTCCGTACCCTCTGAGAGGCCCACCAGGCGAATATTGTTCCACCTTGAACGACCCTCCAGGTCCTCGCATTTCTTGGACAGAGAGTCAACAGTCGCGGTAAGTTTGCTGACATTAGCTCTGAGGTCGGATAGTTCAGTGTCGTGTGCAGTGGCTGAGCGCTCGAGATCCGCGATTGTATTATCATACGATGCAAGTCTGTTCTCAAAGGGCTCCAGAGCAGCCACAATCTCCCTTTTAACTACCGTCGAGATGGTGGTTTCAAACTTACTGAGGATATCCAAACGCATTTCGTCCATCATCTCCTTAATCATATCCCTCATATTCAGCAGAAGGGCAGCATTAGCATTAGCATTAGCACCTGGCTGATCCGGGGATTGTGGCTCAGGTGATAGCAGGGGCTTGCTGCGGCTTGTTTTGGTAGCATCGCTTCTCCCTCGGCTTGCCATTGTAGAGTGCCCACGAACGGAAAAGTAGTTCACATATAAGGAAGGGCAGCAAAATAGCTCAAAACGCCGACAAAAAGAATACAGCAGTGCAATATAAAAGTATAAAAAGTCACATTCCAGCGGAGCCTCCACGAAACGTGTCCTACATCCTCCTCGTCATTCCGGAAGTCATCCTCCTAATTTTAAAAGTTAATGTTCAAAGATATCCAGCAGGAACAAACAGATAGGATGAAGGTTGCGGGATGGAATCAAGCCAATTATGCTGTCAGCACTTTTTTTTCTTAGATCTCTCGTCCACAATGATAGCCTGTGAAATTACTGTACTTTGTTTGACACCAAATGTCCAACAACACCAAGCTCGCCCACAGAGATAAAAGACACTTCAAGGTTGTCACAGAGTCTGAGAGTTAAAAAGGGGATAGGAGAGAAAGATGGTGACAAAAAAAGAGACAGGGAGAGGGAAGGGCAGATGTCCACAACATTGAGCAACTCAGCAGTTGCTCTCATTAACTCACAGTAAGCTGAAAACAAGGCACATATGGGCTCACGCACTCAAACGCTGCGTCTTGCTGACCTAGAGTCACAATGCTTGCTGGTCACAACACCCATACTATTGTGTAATTACACCTTGGTTTCTTAATTAAAGAGTACATTTCAAAGTACTTAAGTACCCTCCTAATTAAGCAGTAATTAACTCTGTGTCACTGCATTAGATACTTAACAACTATAAATCAATCAAATTATATCATGATAAATGTGTCTAAAAGTAAATGAAATGTAAAATGACTTACTGACTGCTTCTTATTTAAACTGGACAATCAATCTGGGGGGAGGGTAGATAATTGAACATTTTAGTCGCAAAAAAATAAAAAAGCCTGTGGATGATGGACTGTGCTAAACAGTTATACTGTACATGCTGAGCTACATGTATTCATTATTTACAAAGAATCTCTGTGTCCCTCTTTCACCCTGCCAGGTGTGATAAACGCGCAAAGTAACTCACTCAATGAGGAGTAAAATGAGGGGAGGTGAAGTAACAAGGGATCACGTAAATGAGCATACCTCACAAATGAGAATGTGAGTTTGTGTTTTATATGTGTGCTTGAGTATTATGTATGACTTAATGTTCTCATTTTGGTTTTAATGGACAGGTGCATCATTATGTGCGTGAGAAAGTTAGAAGTTTGCAGTTTTCTCTCCTGGACAAAATTCCCTTCAGTCCCTGACTCCCACACAGCTAAATCTGGGGCAGAGAAAACATCCAGCTCTAATGTTATTATAATGTGATGAGCATTGAGTAGTAAAGACCATATGAAGTGAAAAATGACTTCTGGAGGTGTTAAGCAGTGCACCTCACCCTAATGTTCTCCAAGGGGATGATACAGACCAAAAGTTTCACAAAAAGTTTACCTGTTAGGAAATTTGCTCTCTAAAATGCCCCAAATCATTTTCTTCAGCTGTATGGTAAATGTACTGTGAAGTTCTGATGCGATGTGCTCCACTGCTCATCTTCTTACAAAACCCCTGCCTATTTTCTTTTTATCAGGTCCACTTGTCAAAAAGTCAGCTTCAATCTACATTTCATGGATTCTTTAACCAGGCATATTGTTTTCAATTCTTTGGAAAGTCATCTTTTATTCATATGTTCCCAAGTTCAACTCAATTTCAGTCTCCAGATATTACAAGGATCTACATAAGATAAAGATACTTCATGATTTAGAACAGTTACATCACTGAGCAATTACATTATCATTTTAAATCCAAAGATCACATTTTAACACAATTTTAGTGTGAAAATGAATAGTGCCAATACCATGAAATCATTACTTGTTCAAGTTTCAAATCAATTCAGCTGATCAACTCAAGTATGACTGCAAAGCACTGCTGCTACAGTCCACACCACTTGTCATCTGAATACATTTTAATTTTTATACTTTATAATTAATAGTTAAATATATGTCTTGGGGACAATTTATAAAGTTTCATTAATAAGCAGTCTTGCTTAAATATGGGGGGGTTGAGGGGTTCTTTTTGGTGTCCTAGTAGATAAGATACACAGCCTACTAGATACAGTGAAACCTATGTGATCCTCCAGTTTGATTTCAGCCACGGACATTTGTTGTATGTCATACCTCCTCTTTCTCTCCCCCCTCTCTTCACCAAAATAGAAATATAAATAGAAAGCCTTAGATGTCATTGCACATTAGGGGAGCTACTCCTGTTGAGTGCAAGCATAAAAAATACATTTGATGCATCGATTCAATAAATAAATAAATACAACACTACAAAACAACAATACACATTCAATCAATCAATCAATCAATAAAGTATCACCATTAAAATTGCACTTGATGTTATTGCACTTCAGTAATAATAATTTAGGGGGAATAATAAAGGGAATAAAAGACTGGCAGCATTTCTTTATGTGTTATATGTTTAAGGAGTTGAGAGTTCTGATCGCCCAAGGAAAGAAACTGTTCTTTAGTCTGTTAAATAAAGGCAAATGTGGCGCTGCAATTCTCCAAACTACTTCATTGTTGTTACTACTATTCCACTGGAACTCCAAGGCTATGTTCACATTCATGTTTGCAAGTGACATGTGTCCATGCAGCTCCAGTGTGAACAGCCTTGAAGTACTAAACTACCACACAAGTGCAGATTTAATGTGAGCTGCATGCGTACAAGACTAACAACAATAATGTCATTTGTGCAACCTGTAAAATCAACATTGATGTAAATCCATGTAATCCCATAAACATGAAATGGTTATTACCAACTAAGTACTAATCTGACCATTCTGACGGCATTCACATAGACAGAGAGCCCCAAGTGGCCCGGATCTGATACCAAAAAAGTGTCTGAGAAAAACATTTGATATTAACATTGTGACAAAAATCTAAGGAAAGAAGTGTAGACTATGGCAAATACTGTATGGTAAGATACATAAGAGTCAAGAGAAATTAAGTGACAGATACTTTCGAAGCAATTTTTTGCCCCCAACAGTAAATTAATGTGAAATCTGTACACACTCTGTGTAAACTCACACCATAATATAATCTCAGATCATTGCAGACAACAGCGCATTCCACAATCTTGACATCTAATCTTCTACATCATTAAAATCATACCTGCTTTGGGAATGTTGTGTGGGAACATTACATGCAATTTACATATAATTAGGTCTGAACACATGCTTCACATTTAATGGCTAACTGTGGACAATCACAAACGTTGCATCGTAACTGCAGTCAGTGCAAAGCTGATAAAAGCAACATTAGAGATGATTACAGTCTGAGGAGGGAGCAAAACATTATAAGTTCTATCTTCCGCAGGCTTTAAATATCTATAGGTAAAGTGGAGTTATTGACCTAGATGTGCTCTATTAACTACCCACTAATACTGTACATGTTCCCTTCAGCCACACTAAACCAAACCAATTCTAACATGTTTTTAAAAATAATCTACAACTATGAATTCAATTTTTTCTTAGTGTCAAGTGGGCCTGTGGTAATTGTTTGGTTGACGAGGTTGTGGTTCTGACTGTCCTATCCTAAGGATAAATACTGTATTGATATGATTTTTCTGGCTGTACAAGAGTACGCTACATAAAGATATGTAAAGTTAATACTTGTGAAATCACTTACTTAATGTGTAATATTTCATATGTTTTATTTGATTTATCTAAATCTGAAATGACTACAGTATTTTAATTAATGTATCCCAATAATCCAACAAATGTGGTTGTTATGATGTTATTTGTTTAGTGCTTGAATTTTATATTCTGCTTGTCTTTACTCCATTGGGGTCATATCTGCTTTTCAAGAAAATGGTTGAACTCACATGCATTACCGTGTGGCCCTATAACAGAATTAGCATTTTCTGGAAGCCAAGCATCTGGGCTTTGTGCATACCCAATGCTTCTATTTTTACACACTGCTTATTATGAGCCTGAGGTGGTCTACACTGGTGTTGCTTTGTCAGAAATTATGAGGGAAATGTGCACGAGAAAATGTGGTTGTGTGTGTGCCAATACACACGTATATGCAGTATTACTCATTCCTGACTGAATTTACATGTCCTCAAAGTCAGCAGGGACCTGCAATAAAGGTATGTGTTCTGTGCGTGTGTGTGTGTGTGTGTGTGTGTGCATCCGTGCCTGTGTGCGTTTGTTTTTCGCTGTGGTCCACTTGACCTCCTCTCCACCTATTCCCTGGTCTTATCGCCTTCATTACCATCACCATGCTTCACACTGCTGCTGTCTGCCCACACACTGATGCATATATAGTACACAAGACACACACACAACACTATGACAGCCTCTTTCCACTGATCACATCACCCTCTGTGATCCAAGAATAGTCAGAACAACAGCCAGCAGGACCGCTGTCTAACTAATCACCCACAAACTGAAAACAAGGGAGTGAAAATAAATCAATAGCTGAAAAAGAAAGAGGGAGATTATAAAATGGCAAGAAGAAAAATAAAGGTATGGAATGATGCATGGTGAGCAAGAGAGAAGACATAAGAAAGGAGGAGAGGTGGGAAAGGGAAATAAGGGAGGCTCATATAGTATGCACCGGTATACCTGGAAGCTGGAGGCAATTATAAAGGGAAGAAAACATTGCAGCAGCTATAGAAACAATTTATCCGCGCTCATTGTTCAATGTTCAATTTGCATTATCTATTTAAATTTCACAAATATTTGTTTTTAGGGGTTAAAAATCTTTGTAAACATACATTTTTCTGCTTAATGATTTCTGTTGAAACTTTCGGAGTTCAATTGAGACCATTAAATAAAGTGTAACTAAGAAAATTACACACAATCAAAATGTATTCATTCCTCTCACCCATTTTATTAAATTTTCCATACCATCACTTAATTAAGTGGAAGAATATTTTTTAACATCATGTTTTATTCTTTTTTCTTATTCAGTCATATAGAATACGTTTCATTCCCTTAGAGTGAACAAACTGCAGCTAATTTTATCATACGCATGAAAATTTATTTATTTATTCTATAGAAGAATTAACTCAGAAGTGCTCATTTCACATTTAGTAACAGTAGTCACACATATGAAATCATAATATATTTCTTCACTTTTAATAGATAAATATATAATGAACACAGATGGAATGTGATCAGGCACTTCTTGCTAATTAATGCTTTTGATACGAAAATGGATTAAAATTATTGCACATAACTTATGTTGAATTAAACAAGAATAACAAATTCCTTGCCCTACCAATGGAGATAGCCACTATCAAAAAGTATAAAATACTTGGCATATTTATTGTTTTAATCAGTCATTACTACAATAAATAAGTTATGCATACAGCATTGTTATATTTCAATTTAATGTTCCAGTAAAGATGGAGTGTTGCATGGAGAGCAAGAAAGAAGGACATATAGGACAGGAGGAGAGGTGGGAAAGGGAAATAAGTGATACTCATATAGTGTGTACAAGTATACCTGAAAGCAGGAGGCAATTATCAAGGGAAGAAACATTGCAGCAACTATACAAACTATTTATCATTGTTTACTTACAGCTTCTTAAACTGACTATGAGGTGGAGAAAATACCTCGGTGCTCAGTCTGTCTCACCTCAACAACCTTGTGCCCACTCAGTGTGTTGGACAGTGATGTCTTTGACGGAGCTAACGGTGCAGCAGAGAGACTGCTCTCCATGGCTGGAGACATGAGGTTAATACTAACACAGAGGAGCACTCCACCTCCCCCTCAGTTTGTTATTCTCACACAAGCAGGGGACTTTAAGAATCTTTCAAATTAATTCAAATGCAGTTAACTTTTTTTTTAAAAAGCCCTTAGTCTAGGACTAAGAACTATGCAAAAATAAATCATGGATAGAAACTAAAAACGTTGATACAATATCGTTTTATCATCGCATCTTGGCCCTTTGAAACAGAATCAAATCATGAGGTGCCTGGAGATTCCCATCCCTTAATAAAATACTTACTGAAAATACTATTTATTGTAGCTGTATAGTTATCAGTCATACATACAGCATTGTTGCATTTAACTTTGTGCACCCTAACCCTGAAAATAGCCTGCCATGGATCTGCCATGAACAACTGATGAATGTCTGTGTGTGTGTGTGTGTGTGTGTGTGTGTGTGTGTGTCTTCATGTGAATAGATGAGGAGGGCACAGCGGCTCCCATTAACCTGCCATTTCACAGTCAAGAAAGTGCAATAATGTCGGAGCAGAAGACACACACACACAAACACACACACATACATACACACACACACACACTACTTTAACACATTGAAAAAGAGTGGGAGGTGATTGCTTTGACTGCACCTGTAATCACACCATTTTGTAGGGCCTCTAAGGCACTCCTACACATGATGATCCCCTCTGGGTGTTGTCATTATATCATATTACATCTGATTAAAGTTATTACTGTAAAAATCAGATGCCAGATAGCCTCCAGAATGTAATGGGAAAGGAAATCTTGGGCATGCGTCCATGAATGTAGTCTTTGTTTGGGTGCACATGTAAAAGTATGAGGAGAGCACTGATGCAGCAGCCATTCTGAAACTTGGCTTTGTTTTAGTTGAGTCCATTTTTTTTCATATGTCTTAAACTGTTGCAATTTGTTTGTTAAACAGGTGAATTTCCAAATATGAAATACTGCTCTACCTTTGGCAATGTCTTTTATGTGTGACTGACAGTTCGTCTAATTTATAGATCTTGTTTGGCTCCAAAGGAACCCACTTGAGTCAAGGTAGGTGGAGTAGCTCATGTGGATGTTTATAACATGAACAATACAGGGTAAAATAGGTTTCTTTGGCTGATACGCACATACAGACCATTTCATCTTTTATTCAGGGTGCTGATCAGCACTGGAGCTGTCAGTTGTACCTCCCAAGGTATGAACCAGTGTTCCTGCCAGCATTCCTGTTAGAGGGGAACTAGGATTTACTGGCAATCCAAAGGAGGCCAGACACATCCAAAAAGTCTTTGCAGGTGCTGTACAAAAAGACAATAAACATTCGTATGGGAATTTGTATGTATGTGTATGTGTGAGTGAGAGAGAATGATAGATAGAGAGTGTAACGAAGAGCGCTTCGTTACGAATGACTGATGGCTTAGGCCTTGTAAAGATGGCACATTTGGGTCTTTGTATTGTCACTTTTAACCAAACAATTTAATTAGGCACTTTAATAATGGCACATGACACTTTAATTGTGATAGTTGCACTTTATTAGTAGTTTGCACATTGCATATTTGCACATTGATCTTTATTGAACAGTTTAAACCATTGGGTAATGATGAGTTGGGATTGATGTGTGTTGTCTTCTGCCAGGTGCGATAATCGGCTTCACCTGAGGGAGAGAGGGAGTTCGATTATATAATACTATGTGCACCTCCAGTGTATAATTGATAGACAACATAAATATGCGTTAATATTGCAATGTAAAAGTGTTTTAGTGTGTTAAAGTTGCTGCCTGTATTTAAATTGTTGGTGTGGATTCATCCTTGTCCTTTTGGTGTCTCCTTCAGTGTTCGTCCAAAAGAGTCCCCGGGGTACGAACACCAATTTAAAGGTTCCGGGAGAGACCAAGTGTTAGGATAGGAAGAGGGGGGTTTGGTAGTTGGTGTGTATAGATGTATATTTATTGTAGTGGGTTTGTTTATTCTGGGGAGGAGTAGATAGAGTGTACAGCAGTGGGATAAATATTATGTGAGTGTAGGCGGGTGATATTGTCTTGGGGGATTATCTGGGAGATAATATCTTTTTGTTAGTAAACCTGTGAGTGGAAACATCCAATTAAGCAGACCAGTGATGGGGGTATAAAAGGCGCCAGTTTCCATCTGTCCTTGTTGCTGGTCAGGTCTCATCGGTGATGCTGCCATGCCTGTACCATTGTGTGTATGTGATTTTGGTGTTGGTGAATAAAAACCATGATTTGGTGCACCGTACCATCGCCTTTTGACTGCTCTTTTGCTGCATCGTCCAGCCGCTCAGGGTCAGTCTAACAGAGAGAAAGAGACAATGAGAGAGGTAGAGAATGTGTGTAAGGAGGACAGAGCAACAGTAGCAATGCTGTGAGCCAGTCGTACCAATATGCTATGTAAGAAAAAAATGAAAAAAACATATGTAAGGAAAAAAAGAGGGGCAGGCAGACGAAGAAGCAGTGGAGAAAGTACAGAGACATGACCTGGAAGAGATGAGGCGATGTCAGGGGTTTTGCTGGAAGCCTCAGCTCTATACAGGATGTCAGTCAGCAAACGCGTTCCAAACCTAGCATCACTCTCTCAAGGGAGGACACCGCAGACACTACAGATCATGTCCCAACACAGTAGAGATGTAAGTTTTAATAAAAAATAAAAAAGAACAGAATGTTTTTTTAGCACTTTTTGGCACAGATTGGATCTTTATATGACAATAAAAACAGACAAACCACTATAGATATTATTTAGTTAATTAGATGACCATGTAAATGTTAAATATAAGTTCAAAATTACAAATGTTCTGTCCCTGTGAATAATTAATCTTAAACACTCTGGGACATGTTCCACTCTTTTGTCCTTCAGGAGGGATAACAACCACATACAACCCGCCTCTTTTGGAATGGATTTCAAATCAAACACCAGACAATCCCAGTAGTGGAAGTAAACATAAAAACTCCCCCTACCTAGACTGGGGGGAGCTGGGAAAAATTTAAACCCTACTGTGTGTAGTTTTCCTATTTTTCAAACATGTTGTTTCCTGCTGTTATATCATTGGGTTCAGTCGTCTGCAAGCAGTCCAGGTGGAGGTGGACAAGTTTTGGAGACGTTGGAGCCAGTTAGCAGGGCCTCACCTGTTCGTCCGGCAAAAGTGGCATGCCCCTGCCCGGAACGTCTCTGTTGGTGACCTGGTATGGGTGGCAGACCAAACGCCCTCCGGGGTCGATTCAGGCTGGGTCGTGTCGAGGAGGCCTGTCCAGATGATAAAGGTGTTGTCCGAGACGTCAAGGTGAGGATTTGTCATAGTCTTCCCATCAGCCTGTCCCAAGTCAGGACGGACAAGGAGCCGTGTCCTTCCACGGTACTACACAGAGACGTCAGAAGACTGGTGGTGTTGCTACCAGTCGAGGAGCAGGAGGAGGCTTAACTTACTTCCCTAAGTACTTGAAACTGTGGACACTTGAATGCAGGACTCAGACCAAACCTGTGTCACTGGACTGTTATGTTGTTTATTTATTTTGTCACTTGAGAAGTTGCACATTATCTGTGTATTACATTGTTTATTAATAATAGGTATTGTGGCCTACCAGGTCAATGACAAGTAGCCCAAGTGGGAGGTGTGTGTAGTATGTTGTTTCCTGCTGTTATATCATTGGGTGTTCGTGGCGCGCTTTAGCAGCAGCAGTACGTTTTTCTTCTTCTTCGGTGGTTATTTATTGTGACTTGGTTTTTGACCGGTGAAGTTGAGCTGGTGAGTTGTTGTACCATGTGATTGTAACTTGTTTTAAATATCTTAAATATGTCCGTGCCATTAACCTAGTTATGTTTGTGTGTTATATTTTCAGTTGATTACCTGCTGACGGCACGATCACTGTTTGAATACGTAAAGAAAAGCATGTGTGGAGTTGCTAATAAACACGTGGAAAAGACAGATTGAGTGTCGGAGCTGAGTGTGACACTGTTTTCGCCGGTCAAACACACCCCGTGCGGTGTGATTTATTGATGTAACACAGTTAGGTTAATAAAAAACCGTACACCTACTGTAGGTTTACCATAACTCCATTACAAATCTTTTAAGTTATTCAAGGACAAAGGGGAATAGCCATTTAATATATGAAATAAATAAAACAGCATCTTATTAATGATTTCCTATCTTTTAGGCAAACAATGAATACTGGACCTGCTAAGCAGTATCAAGAGAGGTGTTTGAAGTAAGCCTTTAAAGGGGTCTCCAGTGATTTACAGTAGTGTGGCCCTTCCATAAAATTGGGGGGAAATGGTTGAAGTTGGTGCAGCAGAGGCCAACCCTGACTCTTTGTTCCTTGCATGGATTACACTGCATGATTCAACAACAAAAAAGCTAAAACACCTTTTCTGTGTCTTTTTTTAAGACTTCCCTTCCAATTAAAATCACCTTTTAACAGGGCTCCTGATTGTACTTGCACTAGGAGACTGCTCAAATACTACTGATAACATGACTTGTGATATTTTTTCAGACATGACAAAACTCATTTCAGAGCTACAGGAGACATTATACAACTGTTGGAGGTTTCTAGAAATGTGTGGGGTTCTCTTTTAGTATTGCACCATTGACTTAGAACAACTGGAGCCAATAGTAGTCATTATTCCAGTACAATAAAGAAAATCCACAATGCATTAGGGTACAAAGGGTAGATTTCAGTGCAATAAACATAATGCACCACAGATCTGTATTCCCAAGCAACACAGTGTGAACAAAGACTGAGCGAAAAGAAAAGACACCAAAGGTCCTCTCCAAAGCAGTAGGTGGAGTTAGTGAGTCACTTCATAGTTTACCAGCCAACATAAAATATAAAAAGAACAAGAAGTAGGTGAATACAACAAACATGTCAGGGGAAATACAACAACAACAGTCACAACAATAGAACCAAAAGTAAAGTCATTTCACCTCATCTGAAGACCTGCTTCCTTTCCTCTGTCACAACCTGTGCCTGTTCCCTCCCATTAGAATAGTACAGCAACCTTACCACTCAAGTATCGACAGAATTAAATGCGCTAGCATCCTGTAAACCAAGGCCACTGTTGCTGTTGCCTAGCAAAAGTTAAATATGGAATCTTGCACATCAGAATTGTTTTCTCTCTCATGGTCAATACACTTAAGACATAAACAAAGAAAGCACATAGATTGCCACCATACGTTTGTCTGTTTACCATGACAGCTCCTTTGGACCGGTTCCCGAGGGAACTACCTCCTCCCATCAAATTCTCTAAGTTGGGTGTGGTAGATGCATGCCAGACAACAACGCTGATTACAAATCAAACCCAGTATTCCCTCTTGGCACGGGCATAGTCCAGTGGAGAATATGGGGCTGGAACACACTACAGACTAAATGCATCCAGAATAAATCCCCTGGACTCTTTAAATAAACCTGCAAATCCCTGTGGAAGTCACTGTCGAGAAAGTGTGCTGACTGTGGAAAGACATTTTAAATTAAAATCGAGTCAATACTGCCAGACGAAAAACAGTTTACCTCTTCAAAGTAGAATTATTTTCTGTCATTGCTCCAGACACAGCACTTCTTAGCGTGCTCTGTTTACCCCACTGTGGTGCACTGCAAAAGATCTAAAAATCCAGAGGAAAAACATCCCAGATCAAACCAAACAACAATATGAACACGTTTTGTTGAACCACAATGAGAACTATTACACTTACTCTAAAGGAGGCCAGAAGTCAGTGACAGATAAGCGTCCTTTGGTGGAAATCCATGTCTTGGTCAATGATAGCAGGACACATATCTAGTCAACAGAGGCTTGATTTTGCATATCCAGTTAAAGAAGCAACTATATGAAGAAATACTGAAATTAAAGTTAACATTGTGTTGCACCACGCTGCAGCAAAGCATCTCTCACGCTGAGTCAGTTTGGTTTCCCAGTATGCAGCTTGATGGTTTTGGACCCACTGAATGCTACCTGCCCAGCACCAACCACAGACGGGCAAAGTTAACAACTAGCTGGTGAACATAGTGGAGCATTAAGCAGAAAAAGAACCAGATATTTCCCTGAGGAGTTTGGTGACTATTGGAGAGTTGGATGACATCACAATAAGATGGGCTAGCACCCCAGCTTGTGTCTTCTGTGAAGAAGAAACCAATCCAAGCTATGAGTGCAGATTCCTATAAACCACAGCTAAGGGCGACACTGACAGACGACTACAGGCCACCAAAAGGCAACTGTTTCAGCAGGAGCTGAGATGTCTCAAGAAGTAGTACATGGTGGTCAGTGAAGAAGAACATGAGCCACTAGCAGAGCTGTGAGGCATCCTGGGAAAAAAGCTCATTACTCTTTGCAGAGCAGAGTGGCACAGAAGATGAGGAAAGGAAAGGGCCAAGAAGACATTGTTCATTGCCACCCTTTGGCTTTACCAAGAAGCTGCTTGGTCATTGGTGACCTGAAGGAACATGAAGGACATGACATGAAGGAACCAAGCTGTAAAGATGTCCAGGAAGTTGTTAATGCAGCAAGATTAGCTTCTGCCGCAGGGCCCAGCAGAGTACCGTACAGTATGTATAAACGCTGTCCTGGACAACTCCAGCAGGATTCTGAGAGTGATCTAGTGGAGAGAAAGAGTCGCTAACCAGTTGAGGTGTGCTGAGGGTGTTTGGATCCCCAAGGAGGAGGACTTAGAAACAGCCAACAGTTTGGAACTATCTCACTACTTGGCACACAAGGCAAAACATTTTTCAGCATCTTGTCCCAAATGGCTGAAAAAGTTCCTTCTAAAGAACAATTACATTGACACGTCGGAACAGAAAGGTGGGATCTCTGGAACACCTGGCTGCTTGGAGCCTACAGGGGCAGGCATGCAACTCCTATAAGCAAAGGAAGACAAGGGCAACCTGGTGGTCCTGTGGATGGACCTTACCAAGCCACAGCTCCATACCGAAAAAGCTGGTTGAAGAGACCCTTTGAGACACCATGTTCGCAATGACCTCACTCTGGATTACTGCAGCAACTTCTGGATGAGAGTTACTTCTGTGTCTACAACATCAGAGTGGTACAGGCTTGAGAATGGAATCATAACTGGCTGCACCATCTAAGTCATCATTTCCCTCACCATGAATATGGTGGTCAAGTCAGCAGAGGTGGAGTGCAGAGACCCCCTGGCAAAGACTGGTGTGTTGCAGTCACAAATCAGAGCTTACATGGGCGGTCTGACTGTCACACCATCATCAATCCCTGGCCACAGATGAATTTTAGGGGAACTTGAGAAGCTCATCTCATGATGGGCTCTAAACCATCAAAGTCAGGGTCCCTTATGCTAAAGAAAGAAAAAGTAGTAGACAAGTTCCGCTTCACAATATCAAAAACCATCATCCCCATATTAACAAAAAAAAACAGCCAAGAGCTTAGGGAAACTGTAGCCTGAAGGACACAGCTGCCATCCACAAAACCAGCAGAGACCTTGAGGTCTGGCTTACCAAGGTGAACATCTGGGTTGCCCAGGCTTGGATATACCAGACTGCCATTCTGCCAAGGGTTTTATGGCCCCTGCTACTATATGAGGGGGTCTGATGTTGAAAGACCCAAAACTCCCACAATCCCAGGATCATCCCAGCACAACAACATATTCAAAGAGTTTTGAAGCCAAATAACTATGGTGTCAAACTAAAACTACAATATTTCCCCTTACCATCTAGACCTGTTCTATGATTGTTTACTGTGCCACTAAACAGTCCAGTTTTAGTATAATACTCCACCTTGAAGTGGTTTTGGAAAGCATTTCATTAAAGATAGAGCATGCTTCAAAAGATACAAAGTGGTACATATTTTACATACCAAACATGCCATATTCTCACTGTTTAACTTGTGTCATGCATATTTAATAAACTGATTTAATATCAATTACAGTTTCCTTGTCATTTAGTAAGCAAAGCATAAAGAAGCTCTTCACCAGTCGTCTCCTTGTCGCCAAAGAGTCTACAGTGTGGTGCAGTTCATTTGACTGTTGTTGAACTCTTAACAAAACGTTTCCACCCATTTCAATGTTTTCTATAGAAGCTGCCTAAGTGTTTGATGGGACATAATGACTGTTTTTATCAACTGACTTGCCTGTCAGTAAATAATGACAGTTTTCATGTTTGAGTGACTTTTTTTTTCTTTAATCCCTAAAGGCCATCCAGACCACTTGCTACACTTATGGCAATAAAATAACGCCAAGCCATCCTGGGGGAACTCAGCAGTAAACAGATACAACCTACAAATGCACAACCTATAAATTGACTACATCCAAACTAGCTGGGATGTTGCTCTATTAAACAAATTGTCTCCAAACTTAACCATAAACTGCAGACTAGCAGCCAAGAGGTTGTGAGAAGAATCTTTAGTTCTGTAAATGAAGATATGCTTCCAGTACCTCTGTTTAATGAGATCTATATATCAACAAAAGCATGTTGCTTTAGTCAAAACCAAAAGCTAATTTAGTAGTAAAATGTTTAGATTTAAACAGCAATCAAAGATAAGAGCATAAATATTTTTGGCTCTGCTGTTGTTGTTCTTGGTCAGACTCTACTTCCCTCTGGCCACAAGCCTGTTAAACATTTCCTTGAGAGGGTGATAATGCGGTAGGACAGCTTCCAGTTCAATAAAAATAACTCCAAAGAGCATCAAATGAAGCACATGAAGCATACTTTGCATGAAAACACACATGTGCAGACCCAATCTGATAGCAAGGTATGTGCAGATTTGTTTTAATATTTCGCACATTTAGATGTCAGTTATAATAACCTAAATAAAAGGGGAACACTGACAAAACCAATAAAAAATAGTTTGCATTTATATATCTAACATTATTGAAGTCTTTAAACATAGGTCCATTTATGACTTTTGGACCATTTCAGTGTCTGTTAATACCTTGGACAGACTCATACAAAGTCCCACTTGATTCTAAATCCAGTGGAAAATTAGCTATTAACTGATTCAGAGTCTCTCTATAAGCAACTCATGAACTTAAATCAGAAAAAGACTAGGTGTTGGCACAATATTTGATCTGTTTTCTTTTTTTTTTTTATTGCACAAGCTTAACACAGTCTACCATAATTCACTTCAGGCACATAATCAAGGGTGTGACTTAAAGTTTGTTGGTATGATTTGGGTTGAAAATGTTTTAATTGTTCTTCCTGTGCAAGGTTTATATCCATATCCCCCATGGTGCAGAGTAAATCAGATAATGTGTGGAAATGACGTGTGAAGTATTGGGCACCACTTCAGCATCACAGACTCATTTCTCAGTTGTCTGTAACAGTTTTCCTTTCAATCTCTTTTCTGTCTCTCTCTTGGCCTTTGCCTTGCCTCCATCTTCTTCTGTGGTTTGTTTTTAATGTTCCTAGTGCCAAGATGAAACATTGATGAAAGATGACATTTTTAAAAGCTTGTTCCAGTGTGTATTTTCATCAAAAGTAAATTCTTATCAGTTCAGTCAAGCCCACATAAACAGTATATACATGCACCAAATGTGTGTTATTATTGTGGTATTACAGAGGTACCAGGCAATTTGCAAGTTGATGACTTCTGAAATCCTGTGAGGTGTAAACTCATAGTGGCACTCAGACACTGACCACCATCCCGGTCAATGATGATTTACTGAGTACCAGAGGGAAAAGAGAACCAGTGTTTTGTCCATATTAAGTATAGCTTTCGTTGGCCACAGTGTTATCCATGGTTTAAAGTAAGTACATTTATTCAAGTACTGAACTTAAGTAAACAATGGATAAAACAAGTTTTTAAAATACAACACATTTTTAAAGATGAAACCAGTGGTTGCCAGCGTTTTTGGCTTTTGAAGTCTTACAAAAAGTAGTGTGTTGTCAGGGTCACATTTCAGATGTCTATGAGTTTCTATCAGCACCACCAAATAGTGATTTTTCCCTCTAAACTTCTCACCTGGTTTCATTTTAATAAAGATTCAAATGATCAAATATTTCACCAATAAACAAAGATTAGAGAAAAAGTACAAAAACTGAAAACATACTTGTTTCTTTCCCTTTCCTCTCCCATTAATCATCTCACAACTCCTAAGATTTATCTGAGTTCAGATTTATCTGAAGAGTTGGGACTGAACCTTAGGTTGGGAACCACTGAACTAAACTAACTGTATATAAAGTAGTGTAAACTAGCTCCACTTTCAGCAGCTACAACAGTAACATGCTGCTCTAACACTGATGTCATATGTAATAATATATAGGTTAGAGGGACCAAACAACTACTTTTACGGCAATTCCTTAACTACATCAACCTCATAATACTTACATACTTTCTTTTACTTGATTTTTCATGCATAACATTTACTTGTAATGAAGTATTTTTACATTGCTGTATTGGTACAGTACTTTTACTTAGGTAAAGGATCTGAAACTTTTTCCACCACTGGTGCTAATACATGGTTTTACGAGTCAGGACTGTTAGGTTTCGATTTGTCACTTCCTGCTGGTTCAAAACATTTCCAGCAGAGTCAATGCCCAGCAGGGACATTTAATTTGGGTAAATAGGGCAAATCCACTGGGTCTCTGTTTGTGGGGAAGAGATGCTGTTGTCTGCTAAATCCCACCTTTCAGAATAAATAGTTTTTGGTTTTGTTTTTTTTACATAAAACTCCTGCCTATTGCAGTGTACCATACCTTATGTCATATTTCATTTTTCAGCTTCTACAAAGCTTTTGTGTCTGGGAGCTACATATTGCATGCTGTTTCAGAAACCATCTGTTTTGAGTGATTGTTACAGTACCATGTCCCATCCATTTGTTCTATCTGTCAATCATCATCTGTGTTTTCTCCACCTGACTGTGGTGTGTCCTCATGTTCTTTTTCATTAGTTGTAAAGCCTGTATGCCTTTATTTCCATTTTCCGTATCAATCTGTGCCAGTCTGTTGGGAAAAATAAACACAAGTTCTCACACACACACATACACACACACTGTTTCTTTATTATTATTTGTGGAAACTTCAGTGTGACTCCTGACTCCTGACCACTGTTAGCTTCACAGCAGTAAATACAGCTGGAAGTGAGAGTGATAGCATGGCACTGGGGACTACAGCCACTGCTACCTCACTGTATGCTACCTGATAGTAAAGCAGACAGAAAAAAAGAAGGGCAGAGAGACAGAGGGGAAAGAAGTCAGAAAGCAGAGGAGATAAAGGGAGGAAAGAGAGTGAACGTGAATGTGGTGTAAAATTTCCAGTCACTTGGGACAAACGTTACCTTGGGACATCCAGATATTTAAGGACTTAAAGGTGATCAGATGGTTTGTGTGTTGTGGGGAGTGGGATTTAAAAGTAAACTATATTGACATTCATCCCTTACTTAATGTACTGATTTTGCCAATACATTAATAAAAATCACTGAGCTACAAGTATGCACCAAGGTAGAGCCTTGAAGACCTCTTGCACTTGTACACCTCTTGCCTGGTTTACAAGTGTACACAAGTGTAGTCCTTCATGTAGTGCATACTGTAATTTCCATTCATGTGGAAAACAGTCAAAGGCAAGGTAGACACTGAAAATACAGGAACTGAATATCCAACTTTTTAAATGCACGATTTCTTTCCCCCCCCCTCCAAGATAATATGTCTTATTCTCCTTTGATGTAACAAAAGATATTGATTCAGACTGTTCTGCTGCAAATTTAAGTTTCACTTTATTTAGTCAAGAAGCACACAACACAGAGACAAGTGTGTCTAGGAGAAACAGCATGTCTCATGAATTCTTAAAACAGGGATGTTGGGGGATCATTTGGAAAGTTATTCACTGTATAAAAATGTCCACCTAAAGGAATATGACTATCCTTTGAATGAACTTTAAGATAAGTTTGTAAACAAGGATAGATAGAAAGAAAGGAAAATGTAATGTTTACTGCACAGCAAAATCCATGATCACACAGGAATAACATGAATAAGAGTGATTTATAATGATTAAAGAGATTACAGAGCTTATACTGCTTAACATAATTTATCAAGAAAAAAAAATCCAATACCCAGTGCCTAAAGTTTTGTGTAATTTTTTGGTATCAAGATATCTCAAAATATCAGACATAAATATGGATAACTCTTTGGAAAGCTTGGTCAATGGCGAAAAAAACAAAAAACAAACAAACTGGAACTCATCATATTAACTGCAAAAGGGGATGCTGGATGGTGGCTGTCTACTAAAAGACATGTAGTGAATGAACAAATTATCACTATAATGATAATGGGTTGTATAATACACAATTCCCTTAAAATATTTAGAGAAAGATGTTTACCACAAGATGATACATTCCTCCCACTATAAAATGGATTTTAAAAATACTATAGAGATATCGTACCTGAACTAGCAATACTACTAATACTAAAATGTTGTTTTGAGTATGTATCCTAGTGTCAACCAAAAAACAAAACAAAAACAAAACCAAACGTGGGTCCCACATTACATCACATTCTTACCACAAGAAATCATCAATTATCATTAAAATCTGTCTGGTGTTTTAAACATGCATGTAAATGAGTGCTTAGAAGAGAATAGCAAAAACAAAACTGAGTGATAACATTTGAAGTATGTTGGTAAGAGTCCTAAAAATGATGCACCTCATATATCATGACACATTCTCACATTACTCCTCCCTACATAAAGATATATAGTTTAATAGTAAAATAATATATATAACAATATAATAACAATATAAGTGACTACTAGCCTTGGTATAAAAACAAAGGTTTCTGGTAATGCCCATCCTTATTGCACACCATGGTATCATGCCCCCACAATTGATGTAGTAATAATGCTAAAATGCCAAAAAGAAGCTAAGGTCTCTGTTTGATATCAAATGGAAATGTGATCATCTAAATGCTATGAAGGAAAGTCATAACTTTTAATTAAAATCCAAGATGTTGATCTGGTATGTTAGATCTACCACTGCAACCTGTCCTCTATTATATGTGAGTAAGAGCTTGAAATTACACAATTGTATCCATGACAGTGCATTTTCTATCTGAGGTTAATTTGTTAATTTCACAAGGTCGCTAAATAACATGACAATCAAAGAGCTTAAGAGCTTAAGAAAGTGTGGGTGAGAAGAAAACAAGGACAGAAAATTGGAAAAGGACAAAGGAGAGGGATGAAGTAAAGTGATCAAATTAGATATGATAGAGGGGAGAGCAGGAGATGGTTAGACTGATGAAAAGAAAAAAGGGGGGGAAAATGGAGAAGCACGAGAGACAGAACAGTCTCTCCTCATCTGCCGCAGCATCTGTGCCCTGTCAGAGCCACTTGACTTACTATAATATGCACACACACACACACACACACACACACACACACACACACACACACACACACACATTTTTCAAACTCTAATAAAAAAAGAGATGGAAACAATGGAGAGATTTACACAGACCACACACACCACAAATATATATATATATATATATATATATATTCATAGAGCTGTGCTGCCATTTATGATAAATGTCTGTTTCTGTAGCCTCTATGACCCACTTGAAAAAGGATTCCTTCTACTGTGTCTACTGGCACTAACTCACCTAAACATATTACCTAAACATCTCCTCTTCCTCCTCTTTGTTGCCTCTCTCCTCCACATCTCTCTCTCCTCCTCCCACTCATCCTTCTATTCTCAATGCATGCCGGACGTGGGTCACTTCCAGTTGTTTTATGCAGTATTTTCCTACCCCCATCATCAGTTCTCCAAACATCTGTCCCTTATCATCACTCCCTTGTATCCTTTTTTTTTTGCCTCAACCCTCTATCCCAGTGTTTGTTGTTGTGATACTATTGTGTTAACTATGGGAAGTCAATCACATTTTCATTATTCCATCTATCTATAGTTACATCTGAAAACTCAGAACAGAAATATCTTGTCTCTATGAATGAAAAAAAAATCTATTTAGAAAACCCAATTCAGTATAAACTGAATCATATTGCCTTGTCACATCCCCATGCCTGTTCCTATCATGCACTCTCTCTCTCTCTCTCTCTCTCTCTCTCTCTCTCTCTCTCTCTCTCTCTCTCTCTCTCTCTCTCTCTCTCTCTCTCTCTCTCTCTCCTCGCTCTCTCTCTCTCTCTCTCTCTCTCTCTCTCGCTCTCTCTCTCTCTCTCTCTCTCTCTCTCACTATCCTGACTACCTTTCCTTACATCCTTTCGGATACAGGCTGGGCCAAGAAAACTAAAAGAAAACTAAACATATCATCTTCATGCTTCATGCAGCCCCTCTCAGCTATGGTAACTCACTGATATGGGGACTCACTCTTTTACAAGCCTCTCCATTCATCTAACATAAATGCTTTTGTTGCAGTCATGTTGATTTTTGCTCTTACAAATATTTTTTTCCCAATAAAATTTAATTTGGATACCTCCACAAAAATCAATGTAAAAGCTATTTGACACCTTATCTAATCCTACCAGAGCTTGAATTTAAGACAAATACACAACTGAGAAATATTCTTATATTTCTTACACCATTATTGTCATCCTTCAGTCTCAACATTTCATTTCATATAGTCTCATACTTCATTCCCAGGTCTTATACTCTTTTTTTATTTTTACTAATTCCTTCCTGGTTACTCGTAACCCTCTCTCATACTTCCTACAACCCCCTAGTTCTCTCCTTTCTTACTCTTCTTCTCTGCTCATTCTGCACATTTGAATTTTCTTCCTCCTCCACTTTCCATGGTGGCTTTACCGTCCTTTTCTCATTCTCTCTCTGCAAGGGCCAACTTGGTTATAGCTACAGCATGTACCCTGTGCTTTGAGTCTCTTCCTCCCCATCCATAATAACCCCTTTTTCTCTGTATTTTTTTTTAGCTGTATTCACTTCTTTTTTTTCTCAGCTGGGAATGTGGGAAATAGTTCACTGAACACTAGAATCACCCACACACATATACACACACTCTTACCTTGGTGTGTATGTATTTGTGCAGTGCTCATTCTCGGTTGGGTCTATTCTTATTCCACTTCTTCCTCTTTGCTCTATTAGTGTTTCTCTCTTATTCTCCAAGGTATGCCAAAGGCAAACCAAATATCGGCTCTTCACCAATTCTTTCCATCCTCTTGCAAACTTCTCATACCCTGTTTGCTTACACGTTTCCTTTACCTTATGATTCTGTTTTGAATGATGCCTTTTTATTTTCATTTTTATACCCGATTTTCCTGTTTTGTGCCTTTTATCGGCCCTCTGAGCATCTTGTTTCTCTTCTCCCTCCTTTTTTTTCAATCCATTCGCTCCTCCCTGCTCTTCTTGTATCTCTCCAACATGCCTTGCCTCCCCCCTGTAACCCCTTCTCACTGTCTTGCCTCTGCTGAGAATTAAATTGAAAAATAATCAAAATGCCATAAGGCACACTGTTCAGAACAGCTCATGCAAAAGAAGTAAGTCAGTGTTTGTCAGCCAAATAGTTGGACGATGCTACCATCTACTGGAGAAGGACTGAAACATCATAGCATCAATTGTCTTCAGTATAGAGGCCCTGAAAAAGCAGTATCTTGTTGGTCTTGGCTTTATGACTGTATTTTAACTCAAGGGATAAAAAATGATAAAGATGCAGGTATCATTAAAGTGGATCACATAAGACCACTAAACTAACTAAATAACATCCACTATGGACTATTTCACTGTGTTTAATATTTTAGCAGCTTTCACATCTGTCATGTGCAAATCTGAGCCTGACCTACCAAGAAAAATGACTCTATAGGTTGTAAAATCTAGCAACCGTAGTAACTATGACCGGGAAAAGTGACACAGTTCACATACAGTATCTAAGGTGACTTCCTTTTTGGGAAGAGGGGTGTTGGGTGGATGGTGACCACTGTGCCAGTTTCCAACTGTGAGTGTCATGTTTTTAACTGCGAGTCTGGACATTTAGAATTTTAAAAAAGTAACGTTGTGTTTACTAAGGCAGTACCACCAACCACCAAGGCCGTAGCCAGGATTTTTCAACTACCAAGGTCAAAATGAAACCTATGATTTATATATTAATTTCAATGTAATCCATGATATATTTAGACTGCTTTCTTGCTGCGTAATTCTGTCATGGTAACTGTTGTGGTCCAGTTCTTTTATATCACTTCCAATTTTGCAACTTAAATCAACTCCTATTTCAGTATTCTAAAACTTCCATGGTTGTATATTTAAAAATGATAACTGCAATATATTATTTTCTTTGTTTGTTCTTAAAATGTGGAATGAAGCACGGCCTGCTGGGAAAGGGAGAAAAGGGCTCATCCAATGAATGAACAGTTTGCAAAATCGGGTCAAGTCCAATTCACAAATGTA
Organism: Scomber scombrus; assembly: GCF_963691925.1. Classification (NCBI taxonomy): domain Eukaryota; kingdom Metazoa; phylum Chordata; class Actinopteri; order Scombriformes; family Scombridae; genus Scomber; species Scomber scombrus. Next base: position 11,531,523 of record NC_084971.1, on the reverse strand, counting down.
GACAACATATATCTGGCGATTTTCAAATCGCAGTTCACATCTACTGCAGCGAATATTTTTCTGGAAGTGAGCACTATATAACTGCTACTTAAAAATCTCCAGTAATATGCTGTGTATATTTGTGAATTTGTGACAAATTATTGACGGAAGCGCAACACAGCTGGAGCTGTTCGGTAAGGAAACCAGTTAAATTGGAAACCAGTTGGGACATAACATTCCCGGTGGATTTCAAAGCCTCACTCCACCGCTGGATATAGGCTATAGCCAACTACTTTCGTTTTGACATGGCAGCGGTATCTGCAAGTACGTGTCACGTGACGGTCCGTTGATGCAAGGATAATTGTCTCGTCGGCTATTTTCACTTCACAATGAAACGAAACTTCAAGAAAAAAATACGGAGGACATGACCTCGGTGTCCTCAATGGTAGCTACGGCCATGCAAACCACGTTTCAAGTGATCATTTTAACCCAAACCATGACTCTTATCTAATCCTAACTAAGTGGGGTTTTTTTTGCCTAAATCTAACCAAACTTTAGCTATAACATTGTCAAACCATAAACCATAATTCTTTTTTAATAGTGATTTGTAAGGGATTTGGAAAGCAGCATATTATGCTCTAATGGGTTATTCTGGAGTGCATGGTGCAAACAAACTATGTAGTCATCTAATTCTGAGGACTCATTGGCAAATTTAATATTAACACTTAGTGCACTTGGTAGGACCTCTGATCAGTATTGCTTTCGTGTGTGTGTGTGTGTGTGTGTGTGTGTGTGTGTGTGTGTGTGTGTGTGTGTGTGTGTGTGTGTGTGTGTGTGTGTGTGTGTGTGTGTGTGTGTGTGTGTGTGTGTTTGAGTCACTGAATCACTTATCAGTGATAATAGACACTCACAGCTATTTTACTGGAAGTAGTTCAACAAATTTAAATGTTTTTTTTAAGACTATGATAGGTAATCACACACACATTTCTTTATTTTGCTGCTGTACAATAGAATTATCTCCCTTCAAGCATAAAATGGAGCACATAAGAGCGTATCTTCAAAGTAGCCTTGAAAAGATGGTCTCTCAGTAATTTGTAGCCATTTTTCTATTTTGAGGAAAGCTTAAGGGGACCAATCATGCTCATTTCCAGCCCTATATTTTTATCCTGGGACTCCACTAGAGTAGCTTTGCATGAGTCACCATTCAAAAAAAAGCTCCTTATTTACATATGGGAGCACTCTGGGCCTTCATGATATTCAGCTAAGGCCTGAGAAAAAATATTGAAAGAATTTTTGTTCTCCAAATAAATATGTTTCAATTATTTTTATTCACTGAATACTAATAATACCAATAATTTCTAGATCATTGTTATAAACTAATATGTCTTGGCAAACAGTGGCTTAATATAACAGAATGGGAAATAGACCAATCACATTTTTCCTTTTGATGGTATCTGGGTGAATCAGTGACTTCCCCCTGCCAGTACATTCAGTAGCTATAACAAATGCCTGTGTAGCTCCAGTGAGTGGTAAGTATTTCATTTTGACAGTTGTCTTATCCAATCATATTTTGTTCAGTTGTTGGTGGAAAAATTTCCCAGCATCTTCCATGCGTTTGTGAATACTTACTCTAGAGGCATTCTGCTTTCCTGCTATAACAAATAATTTTGGGGGGTTTTTTTCTTGTGAAACCAATACATTTATATTTATTTGCTTTTGTTTGGTTTTCTTCATTGATAGTCACTCTACCAACAAAAAAGTGAATATTATCTGTATTTTATTTTACCACCTCCTCAGTGTTGCCAAAATCTTAATACCAATTCACAGAGCTGCTGAGAGCAACTTTAAGTAAGAAACAGAGATCTCCTGACCTATGAGAAAGAGCGAGGTCGCTATGAATGACATCATGTTTCAGCATTTGATTGACAGGCGTACATATACATATATATATACATATATATATATAAATATATATATATATATATATATATATATATATATATATATATATATATATATATATATATATATATATATATATATATATATATATAGAGAGAGAGAGAGAGAGAGAGAGAGAGAGAGAGAGAGAGAGAGAAAACCTTCCTAACGAGACTATAATACATTTTACTTAAGTGTCTATTTATATGGTATGTTTGCTGTTGGCCCTTAGTCCTCAAGAGGGAGAAGAAGCCTGTGGCGAAATAAATAAAACAAGATGTGTATTGTTGTCAGTCCAACAATGCAGTTGGGTTGAAATTGTGTGCAGTTTAATAATATGTTACCATCCTCCATTACCAGTCTGTTTAGACACAGATTATTTTCATAATGTATACATGATTCATTTTGATGGCTGCAAAGTTTGTAATTTAACCAACATGACACAGCTAGAAGGAGGTAACTTATCTTTTCCAAATGCTAAATGTTCAATTTGAAGGGGCCACAAAAGCAACTACTTCAAAAATATGCAGGCTCTAAAAGCTGATTAAGATGATGAAGAAATGGTTTCTAGCTGGAGACATTCCCGTAATTTATAGGCACATCATTGCAGGACATTGCTACTTATGGACAGTTATGGACAAACTGCAGATTGCATTAAAAAAACAGGAAGAATGGACATACATTGTGAATTTGAAAGTGAATTGAACCATAGGAGGGCCCAGCAATAGAGCACAGTGAAAACAAAATATTTATTATTTGCTCATATGAAGAACTATGAGCTCTGTTTCAGCATTGTAATGTTTGTGTTGGAGTACTGTTGAATCAAGAAGAGTCTGTTTGTTTTGATATGCACCATTAAAGTAAATTGAAATTAATTAATAATATTGAGCATTAGCGCTCCTTTTCTGACACAATATAAACCATTTTATTGGTAGGCACCATCTTACTAAAACTAACAACACATGGGATACAGGGTTACATCTTTCTCCTGCAGGTTGTTAGGTTTAAGGGAAAGGTTTTGGTTAAGTACTGAAAAATTCATCCAATCTGAATTACCGCAGCCACAGTCGTAGCTTCCCTATTCAACCACAGGGGGGCACCAGAGTGCACACAGTATTGAATAATTTGCTAAAAACAGAGCTAAGACATTCAAAGCGCCTGTAATGGATGTGAACATGAGTTTATAGGTTTAAAGCAATTGTAATGTTATTGCAGACCCGTGTGGCCATGGGAGATTTTCAGGGCATGATTAAGTTAAAGAAACACTGACATGTCAAGTTTAGTAATGCTTTATTTTTCAAATCCTTTAATTTTATACTAATCTCCTGGATTTTTTGTGTGTAATTTTCAAACTGCTGACCTGTCAGGCTGTGAGGAAAGCAGAACAGGCTACTGGTTAACCACCTGCATATATCACAGCCAGATCTGAAGGGGAAAATTAATCACTGTCACATTCCAATATGGACATTCTGATATATAAGCTATTGTCATCTAAAAGTGGGAACAGGATATTTCTAATAAATGTCATTATTCATGATGATTGATGTACTATAAGAAATCTGACACTTTTAAATGTTGTATATTTAGGCCAAATCATTTTTTTTTAAATTACTGTCCTATTACACTGTTTCCTTTTCATTTTTTAAGACAGTGGGATGTTTATGATTTGTGCGTACACATTGGTTTAAGGCAGTTCTAAATTAGAGTACGAACAAGTTTTTGTGAATTATGAATCCCAGATTTATATGTCAAAAGTTCATATGCATTGTTTAAGCACAGGTGTGTGCAAACACACTGTGAACGAGGCCCATTGTGTTTTCTGGGTTTTTGGTTTTCTTTTGCTCTGTGTTTATTCCTGTGTCCATGTACTACTCTCCAGCCTGCTTTTCCCTCCACACCTGCCCTGCATTAAGCCTCCTTAGTGCTGTACTGGTCTCAGTTTCCCCCCCAGACAATTACCTCCTCAACTCACTCCCCTCACCTGAGTTTCTTGCTTTTGATCCTCTTTGCCTGTCATCTCCTGCATTTGGGTTCACCTGCTCCACTCTCTCTTTGACAGTAAGCCAGCTGGTGTGGTGGTCAAACAGTGTTGTGCAGTGGGAATTGACTGCTACTGAATAGACTTCTATAAAATTAGTGGGAGACATTCACAGTCTCCAGAAGATGGATACACATGGTAGACCTGCTTTTTCAACCAGCACCATCAACAGGAATATATTTACATTTACACTTAGCTTGCTAACCTGTCCTGCTGTTCATAAAATAATACAAGAAACAGAGGAATACAAATTAAATAAATTAGTATCAACATATAAAGTATATCATCATAATAAACCTGTATCAGTGTGATGTGCCACTATAATGCAAATTTGTGCAAAGTGTGTGAATACAAAGTATTTGGAATATTTTTGGCCTTTCCAAAACCAAAAATAAGAAAGCAAAAGTGTGAGATATGTATTAAACAGTGTGTGTTAATGCAAGCCAGTAACATTAGCATGTCTGGCTAACAAAGTCATCTGGAATTTCAGACAGGAACTTTAATTTGATGCTTACAATCATGTTAATTGTTCTGTTTTACTAGTCAGAGTGAACCTACAACTCATAAACTGCTGATCATGTGACCTGTCAATCTAATAATGAAAAATTAGCTTGCCTTATGCCTGTATTGTCTGATAGTTTGCAAACACAATTATTTACTATGAGCTGTGCTGTTGGGTGCCCCGTGTGATGAAAGGTTGATTAAGGACTTCACTGGGGATTATCCTCAAATTACCATACAGTATAAGCATTCCTTTCAGCAGGTTGATGTACATCTTTTTTTCATCAGCATCCACCATTTCCACGTTCACCAGGTTCAACTAATGTTGGAAACAAAGGGAAAATTCAGCAGCAGTGAAGTCAGCTTTGCGATCAGTTTCTCTTCAGCAGCTACAGTACCATCTACTTAAACACTTACATTTTCCACTTCATCCAGGTTGCGATACTGATAGGCCCTGAAGTCATTGAAAGGTACGTAGTGGCCCCAGTACTCCTCACGTGTCTGAAAGAAGGATGACGTGGTTTCCAGATACATCTTAATTAATCAGAAAAGTTGAAAACTAGATCTTCTTCAACATATAATCTTAATTTAACTTAATTTTACACATTCAAACATTTGAATTCATTTGATCAAAACATGTTCACACATTCACATTTTTTGAATGTGTAAACACAAAATGTTTTCACACATTCTGATATGGTGATACACAGCTACAGAACATATTCCCTCATTTTATTCCATACCTTCAGCCTCCAGCTACCATCAGAGTCTTGGACAAAATATTTATTTGAATACTTCCCAGTAGGGGTGCAACCCCTACTTAAAAAAACCTGGCCTTGTTCGCAGCGTGCTGGCCAATTTTAGGCCCATCTCCAAGCTGCCTTTTATCTCAAAAATCTTGGAGAAAGTTGTTTATGCTCAGCTAAAATCGTTTCTGGATGAGCATGATGTCCTGGAGGTCTTTCAATCAGGCTTTAAAGCTCTGCATAGCACCGAGTCAGCTTTACTAAGAGTTTTTAATGACATCCTCCTAGCAAATGACTCTGGTGATCATGTAATTCTTGTTCTGTTGGATCTAACTGCAGCTTTTGACACTGTGGACCACAACACCCTAGTGGCTCGGTTACGCCACCTAGTGGGCATATGTGGTACTGCACTGGAGTGGCTCAAATCTTATCTGGCCGACAGAAGCATGAGTGTAAGCCTTGGAATTTCGGAATCCAGCTCTACTCCACTGCGGTAGGGGTTCCATGTTTTTCTCTCTGTATTTACTGCCACTGGGCTCCATCCTGAGAAAGCATGGCATCTCTTTCCACTTTTATGCTGACGACAGTCAGATATATGTGCCGCTGAAAAATAAAAATGCTTTCTCCCTCACACCACTTCTGGCATGTCTTGAAGACATCAAAGCCTGGATGGCCTTGAACTTTTTAAATTTCAACGGAAAAAAAACAGAAGTGATGGTGTTTGGTCCCACTGGCCCTTGTGAACCTCCTCCTGTTGACTTGGGCCCTTTGGCAGATTATTTAAAGCCAACAGTCTCAAACTTGGGTTTTAAGATGGACAGTGATTTTAAATTCGATCGGCAAATTAGTGCTGTGGTGAAGTCCAGCTTTTTTCACATTAGACAGCTGGAAAAGGTGAAGCCTTTCCTCGCACAACAGCACTTTGAAACAGTAATCCATGCCTTCATCACATCTCGGCTGGATTACTGTAATGCACTTTATTGTGGAGTCAGTCAGTCCTCCATCGCACGTCTCCAGTTGGTGTAAAACGCAGCCGCTCGCCTCTTAACTGGATTACGTAAGAGGGAGCACATAACTCCCATCCTAGCCTCCCTCCACTGGCTGCCTGTGCACTTAAGAGTCCATTTTAAGATTCTTTTATTTGTTTTTAAATCTTTAAATGGTTTGGCCTCGCTTTACCTCTCTGAGCTCCTTCACCCCTACGCTCCTCCTCGGTGCCTCAGGTCAGCTGATCTGCTGCTCCTGAAGGTACCAAGGTCAAAACGGAAGCTCAGAGGGGATAGAGCTTTTTATGTTGCTGCTCCTAAATTATGGAACGAGCTTCCTTTACACATTAGAGCCTCCTCACTGTCCATTTTTAAAACTTGTCTTAAAACCCATTTTTATTCCTTGGCTTTCAACCCTGCATGAGACTATGCTCCTGTTTTAGTGTTTTATGGTTTTTTTTTAGTTATAGTTTTATTGTTTTTAAGATTGTCTAGAGAAGCACCCAAAAAGCTCCACGATGCATCGCACCTGGAGACAAAACACAGCATTACATCAAGATATGCATTCAAAGGTGCAAATTACTTTACCCCCAAATACGCCTATTTTCACTGTGCTCTATGGCTTATATAAAAGGTTGTGGTTGCTTTATTGGTCAGATTTACTGTTTTCAAAGAAGTTCAGGAACTTAAAGTGTGAATATGATCTTTTTAAAGGTACACTGTGGAGTTTTGGCCACTACTAGCTAAATTGTGAAGGATTTTCCAAACCAGGCAAATATTGAAAAAAACGACAGAGCCGGTAGTGTCGAAACAGTCAAAAATGGGGAATTTTCCCAAACCTTGCTAAAAGGGGCCAGGGGGGCGGGCTGAGTGAGAAAGGAGCAAAATCAAGCACAGTTGGGGCATTGTTTGAAAATTGTGAAGGATTTTCCAAACGGGGCAAAAATTGAAAAAAACGACAGGGCCGGTAGTGTCGAAAAAGTCCAAAATGGGGATTTTTCCCAAACCTTGCTAAAGGGGCCAGGGGGGCGGTATGAGTGAGAAAGGAGCAAAATCAAGCACAGTTGGGGTGTTATGTGAAAATTGTGAAGGATTTTCCAAACCGGGCAAAAATTGAAAAAAACGACAGGGCCGGTAGTGTCGAAAAAGTTAAAAATGGGGATTTTTCCCAAACCTTGCTAAAAGGGGCCAGGGGGCGGGCTGAGTGAGAAAGGAGCAAAATCAAGCACAGTTGGGGCGTTATCTGAAAATTGTGAAGGATTTTCCAAACCGGGCAAAAATTGAAAAAAACAACAGAGCCGGTAGTGTCGAAAAAGTCAAAAATGGGGATTTTTCCCAAACCTTGCTAAAAGGGGCCAGGGGGCGGGCTGAGTGAGAAAGGAGCAAAATCAAGCACAGTTGGGGCGTTATGTGAAAATTGTGAAGGATTTTCCAAACTGGGCAAAAATTGAAAAAAACGACAGGGCCGGTAGTGTCGAAAAAGTCCAAAATGGGGATTTTTCCCAAACCTTGCTAAAGGGGCCAGGGGGGCGGTATGAGTGAAAAAGGAGCAAAATCAAGCACAGTTGGGGCGTTGTGTGAAAATTGTGAAGGATTTTCCAAACCGGGCAAAAATTGAAAAAAACGACAGGGCCGGTAGTGTCGAAAAAGTCAAAAATGGGGATTTTTCCCAAACCTTGCTAAAAGGGGCCAGGGGGCGGGCTGAGTGAGAAAGGAGCAAAATCAAGCACAGTTGGGGCGTTAAGTGAAAATTGTGAAGGATTTTCCAAACCGGGCAAAAATTGAAAAAGATGACAGGGCCGGTAGTGTCGAAAAAGTCAAAAATGGGGATTTTTCTCAAACCTTGCTAAAAGGGGCCAGGGGGACGGGCTTAGTGAGAAAGGAGCAAAATCAAGCACAGTTGGGGAATTGTGTGAAAATTATGAAGGATTTTCCAAACCGGGCAAAAATTGAAAAAAAACGACAGTGTCGAAAAAGTCAAAAATGGGGAAGGGTGGGCGATTGTCCCAAACCTTGCTAAAAGGGGCCAGGGGGGTGGGCTGAGTGAGAAAGGAGCAAAATCAAGCACAGTTGGGGCGTTATGTGAAAATTGTGAAGGATTTTCCAAAGTGGGCAAAAGTGAAAAAAACGACAGGGCCGGTAGTGTCGAAAAAGTCAAAAATGGGGAATGGTGGGCGATTGTCCCAAACCTTGCTAAAAGGGGCCAGGGGGGGTGGGTAAAGTGAAAAAGGAGCAAAATCAAGCACAGTTGGGGCATTATGTGAAAATTGTGAACGATTTTCCAAAGTGGGCAAAAAATGAAAAAGATGACAGGGCCGGTAGTGTCGAAAAAGTCAAAAATGGGGATTGTCCCAAACTTTGCTAAAAGAGGCCAGGGGGGCGGGCTGAGTGAGAAAGGAGCAAAATCAAGCACAGTTGGGGCGTTATGTGAAAATTGTGAAGAATTTTCAAAATTGGGCAAAAATTTATTAAAAAAACGACAGGGCCGGTAGTGTCGAAAAAGTCAAAAATGGGGAAGGGTGAGCAATTGTCCCAAACCTTGCTAAAAGGGGCCAGGGGGGCGGGCTGAGTGAGAAATGAACAAAATCAAGCACAGTTGGGGCGTTATTTAAAAATTGTGAAGGATTTTCCAAACCGGGCAAAAATTTATTAAAAAAACGACAGGGCCGGTAGTGTCGAAAATGTCAAAAATGTGGAAGGGTGGGCGATTGTCCCAAACCTTGCTAAAAGGGGCCAGGGGGGTGGGCAAAGTGAAAAAGGAGCAAAATCAAGCACAGTTGGGGCGTTATGTGAAAATTGTGAAGGATTTTCCAAAGTGGGCAAAAGTGAAAAAAACGACAGGGCCGGTAGTGTCGAAAAAGTCAAAAATGGTGGGCGATTGTCCAAAACCTAAATACTTTTTGGTATCAGTCAAAATGTGGCTGTACCACAGAGAATCTTAAAAAGGTGATGTACAAAAAGTTGGACAAAGTCTGCTAGCTAGCAAATATGGATGTCAAAAATACAGGACTTCCTGAAAACATCAATGAATTCAACATGTTTGATAGGGAACTGAGACTGGTCCCTTAGAAAGAGTACATGGACACAGCAGTACTAGATTTTATATGAAGAATATAAAAAGGCTTAGACTTAGACTTAGACTTACTGTATCATATTCACTGTAGCACGAGAAGAGTGCATCACTGAGCGCTATGTATCCCATCAAAATACCCAGAGACCACATGTCGATGGCCTCTGAAAATGGGAGTCCCAAAATAATTTCTGGAGCCCGGAATATGAAACAAATATATCATACAGAATGAGGAACACTGTAGTATTTTAGCAGATAGCAGATATATCCTAACACTAGTACAATAATGAAGCTCACCTGTAGTGTGTTGCTTGGTGAATTTATATATATATATATATATAATCTCACACTGATTAACTTAATAAAGTAACATACTTCATCGGTCAAGCTGCAGCTGCGGTGTGGAATCTTTACAGCAACTGTCTCTTTAGTATCCACTTTAATGCATTTGACTACTTCTCCAAAGCCTCCCTTTCCCAAAACAGTCATCAGCTCATAGTTTGTGGATAATAATAATAATACATTTTATTTGTAAAGCACTTTTCATAAAGTAATCTCAAAGTGCTACAGAAACCAAAAAACAAAATAAACAAAAGACTAAGAGAAAAATCAGATACGATTAAAATCAGACACGATTAAAATCAGACACGATTAAAATCAGCAGAAGAAAGAATAGCTATAAGAGGAGAAGAAAGTGCAGAAAGAGAATAAAAACATCTAGGAACGACCTGGGAAAGCCTGTCTGAACAAAAAAGTTTTAAGCCCTTTTTTAAAGGCATCGACAGACTGGGGTTGTCGTAGGTGTTCAGGGAGGGAGTTCCAGATGTGGGGGGCAGTGGAGCAGAAGGCTCGGTCTCCCATGGTGCGGAGTCGTGTGCGGGGCTGATGGAGGAGGTTGGTGCTTTGGGACCGGAGGTTACGGGTGGATGAGTGAGGGGTAAGGAGGTCTTTGAGGTATTGCGGGGCGTTGCTGTAGATGCAAAGGTGGGTGATGAGGGCGATTTTGTATTGGATTCTTGAGGTTATGGGAAGCCAGTGTAGGTTCTGAAGAATGGGGGTGATGTGGTCGTATTTGCGGGTTTTCATCAGAGTTCGGGCAGCACAGTTCTGAATGAATTGAAGTTTCTGAAGGTGTTTGTTGGGTATACCGATGAGCAGGCTGTTACAGTAATCAAGCCTGGAGGAGATCAGGGCGTGGACGAGTTTTTCAGCATCAGAGAAGGTGAGGAATGGGCGGAGTTTAGAAATGTTCTTGATATGGAAAAAGCAGGTTTTGTACAGATGTTTGATGTGGTTTACAAAGGTAAGTTGTGGGTCCAGCTTCACACCGAGGTTGGTAACTGAGGTAGAGAGGGGGATGTCTTGACCAGAGAAGGAGATGGTGGTTATGGGTGATGACTGGACCTGATGAGGGGTACCAATTTGTATGGCTTCGGTTTTGGAGCTGTTCAGCTGGAGGAAGTTGTGACTCATCCACGCCCTGATCTCCTCCAGGCAGTTGGAGAGGGCTAGAGTAGGTGATGATGAGTGGACCGGGGTTGAACGTAGGTTGGGGTCAGTTCGGAGGTACAACTGAGTGTCATCGGCGTAGCAGTGAAAAGAGATGCCGTGCCGGCTGATGACACGACCCAGTGGCAGCATGTACAGAATAAAGAGGAGGGGTCCTAGGACAGATCCTTGGGGGACACCGCATGTAACAGGGGCTGTTTGGGACCTGGCAGAGCCCAGGCTGATGTACTCTTTCCTGTTGGCGAGGTAAGAGGTGAACCAGTCCAGTGTGGAATGATGGAGACCAATGTCGGTGTGGAGGCGGCTTAGGAGGATATGGTGGTCGACAGTGTCAAAAGCCGCTGAAAGGTCCAGAAGGATGAGCAGGGAGGGGGATCCAGAATCGGCAGAGATGAGAAGGTCGTTGGTAACTCTCAACAATGCTGTCTCTGTACTATGGGCGGTGCGGAAACCAGATTGGAATATTTCAAACAGTGAGTGGAGTTGTAGATGTTCCTGTAGCTGTGCGGCAACAGCTTTTTCAAGCACTTTAGACAGGAATGGAAGATGGGAAATGGGCCGGTAGTTTGAGAGACATTCTGGGTCGAGGTTGGGTTTCTTCAGGAGAGGCTTGATAACGGCAGTTTTGAGTGAGGGCGGGACATGGCCGGAGTTTAACGAGTGGTTTATTATTTGTGTGATAAGAGGGCTTATGACAGACAGGTTTGATTTGATGAATGTTGTAGGGATGGGGTCCAGGGGGGAGGTGGAGGGCTTCATCTTTTTGATGAAACCCTCAACTTCGGTCTGTGTGACTGTAGCAAAGGTGCTGAAAAGTGCAGGTTGAGGGCAGGCAGATGGCAGAAATGGAGCTGGGGAGCCTGAGAGCTGGGACCGGATGGAATTTATCTTGTCTTTGAAAAATGCAAGAAACCTGTTGCAGTGTTCTACTGTGGGTTCTGTATGGGTTTGGTTTTTGGGATTTTTTTTTTGTTTTTTTTTTGTTTTTTTTTTGGGATAGCTGGTACGTGACTTTCCGTTCATGATAACTTTCTTAAAGATTGCTAAAAACAAACTGTGATGAAAGAGTCAGTGTTAAACTATCCTGATCCAAACTAGCTGCAAAACTAGAACTTTATATACAATATCAAGCTATATTTTTTATTTAACACAAATCAAGAGACATTAGTAAAACTGAGTATTAACCTGCACTTTGTACTGATTGATTGAACTGATCTAGAAGAATACATCCTCTCACTTTCAATGAGTTCAATTTAAAAGATTATAGAATAGAGTTAATGTTCACAGATCTTAATGTATTATATTTCAGTCATCTTTCCTCCTCTCATTCTAAGACTTTTTTCCACATCAAGGAGAAAGGAACAACTGCATACCTGTAGCACGGAAGATTCTCCATCAGTTGAGTTTGTTGTTGGATTTGTTGATAGGATTTTTTTTTTTGCGTTTCAACTCTTTGTGTTGATCCACAGCAAAATGAACATTTGAAGATATAAAAACTCTCATATGGAACATGAGTTATATAATATCACTATGATGTTGTATGTTACAGCTGTGTCATAAAGCATGGATCCAAAATGTGCAAATGAGTCATTTTAAACCAAAGCAGCTAAAAACCCTGTGTGCAAAGATATACTGTAGACAAATAACATAAGTCAAAGTACTCAAGCACAACGTTATTTTTTTGTATTATTCTATCTACGTATTAACTCAGTCTCGGTTTTAAACCCATCACAAATGATGCATAAAATGAAGTTAAAAAACAAAAACATGTCAAGTTTAGTAAAGCTTTATTTGTCGGGTCCTCTAATTTTATACTAATTTCCTGGAAATGTTTTGTCTAATTTTCAGGTATGTGATGGTTAGATTTTACAGCATTTTACAGGTAAGTGCAATTTGATACAAATTATAAGAAAAATGGAATATGAAGTGAAGTGTGAAGTTGGTTTATATTTGGGTTCATATGTAGTTGTTGATAAGCAAAAATCCTGAATTGATTAGATGTTTAACAGACTGAAAAAAACCTTTTCAATGTTCAGTTTTGTGTGTAAAACTATACATATTTGTACATTATATTGTTTTGTAAAAATGCCTAAAATGAGTGAGTGTGAACATTTTTTATTTATTTATTTATTTTTGTCGGTGGTGGCTGATGGTATTAAGTTACTGAGTCCATTGATTCATCAACAGTGTTTTCAACAATACAGGTTTATAACAAAGTACTTTTTTGGAGAAAACAGTACATAAACAAAACAAATATCAGACAATCAGATATTGACTAAACATGAGAGGATGGAGTCTGCATGCAGGGTAAAGTTGGTCTTAAGGGGATTTTTCGAGGCCACTTGATGCATAGATTAATAAAAACAAAGCAATTTAAACAGATAGCCATGGGAGACATACCTTGCAAAATAACAACTGAAATATGCACAGTGTGTATTTTTGTTTTTGAACATTCTAAACCTCATTTCCCACAAATACTATTCTGGTTATATTTTTCATAAACACATGCTTCGAAAGAGGCCCGCCTCTTTTCTGCGCCGAGGAATATGATTGACTTAAAGTGTCTGACCTAAGCCAATCAGCACGCCTTTTTTTTCTACGGGAGCATTCTGATTGGTTTGTTGCCTCACTGCACCAGACCCCTGCACTTAGTGTCCTTATGTATTGTCACGGACTCTGACAGTGACAGCAGCATTTTAACAAGGTAAAACAACGTTTTATGCTCGTTGTCTGGAAATACGGGAATAATACATAGCCAGCGTTTGCAATTACACAGAGATAATTTTGTCTGTACGGTGTTCATAGAGCTGTATTTTGTAGCCACTTACATAATACTGAAGACGTGCAGTGTCAGTTTTGTAACTGTCCGGCTGTGTACTCGTCGCTTCAACTTGTGTCAGTGCTGTTAAAAACTGCTACACTCATTTTATTTAGATAATATTTCAAAGCGACAATAGTAGTTGTAATAAGCTGTAGCTCACTGTAGTGTGCTTTGGGAATGCATCGTGGAGAGTCAGTGCTCACTCTTGTTGTGTCCCTATACAATTCTTAACGTTATAAGTCTGTAACTTAATAAAACCTATGATTGTATAGTAAACATTGGGGTTCTAAGAAGATGTACACAATGAGAAGTGACTGATGTTTTTAAAATACTTTTCTCATCATATCAACATGACTGTATTATTGTTTATTCATATATCTCCTCTTTATTTAAGGTGAAAACGCTGTTAAACAGCCAGCAAAATGGAAACCAAGGTGACATCAAAACCGAAATCCAATGGTGTGATGAACGGAGGGGCAAGGATTGTTGTGGATGATTATGATGATGAAGTGCTCAGGTATGGAGGGAAATCTTTTGCACTGGCCCCCTTTTACTATTTGACTTTTTGTAGAAAGCATTTAAACAACAGCCAAATGACAAGTTTTCATGCCTGTCCCCTTTTCTTTGCTCCTCCTCCTCTGCTCTGTTCCTCTTCCATCAAGTCCGACTGACCTGTCAGAGATGTTAGCAGAGGGGACCAAGGATGCCCACGACAGAGCAGAGAACTGCCAGTTTGTCAAAGACTTCCTCAGAGGCCGCATCAAAAGGGAGCTGTTTAAGGTTGGCTTCCAAGGCATCTTGCATTTTGTATAAATATAAGTATTTAATATAAGTTGTAATATTGTTGGTTAAAAAAACTAAAAAAACAACTGTTAGCAAGGTAGGGAACCTTGCATAAAATACCCTTATGCACATCAAATGCACTTCCACAAACAAACACAGCAGTAACCCTTTGGTTCACTTCTCCAGCATAGCATCATTTTTGTTTTTTAAGTTTGAAAACATAATAACATTTTTTTGTAAATGTCACTTTGTTTGTTAATGGGGCACCCGCCATTGGGGCCACAGCCCAAAGGTGTTGGCATCCACAATTTCGAAGTATAGTGCAAAGCTTTTGGCTGGTGAGATAGTGAAAGTGATAAGCAACTTAAGATATGAGACTGTCACTGTGACACAGTGTAGATTTATGCATTGCCTTGGTTGCAACACTTGGTTGTAAAGCCACAATTAACCAATCACCAGTATTTGGTGTGTAACAACTCCAAAACGTATGCTTACATAAATCAAAAGCCAGAGATGTTATATCAGACTATTTACCATTTAATCTGTGTGTCGGTGCACTTTTTATCTCCTCACTCCTGCTGACAGAGAGGCACTGCAGCTCTATACTTCGTCTACTCGGCCATGGAAGAGGAGATTGAGAAGAACAAAGATCATCCTCAGATCGCTCCAATCTATTTCCCTGCAGAGCTGCACAGGCGCGAGGCTCTTGGTGAGGACCTCGAGTACTTCTATGGAGAGGACTGGCAGACCCAGGTCAGCTGAAAGCCCTCAGAACCAATCACATAACACGAAGGATGCAAAGTGGTTGGCCCTCTCTACATCACTAAACCAGTTAGAGTTAAACTGAGAGTCGGACATGAACTAGTGTGACTTTTTTAGTATTAACCAATGTATTCAGTGTTATTTCACCCAACATGAATATTCATTTTCTTTTAAAAAGATGCATCACTTAATTGCAATATAGTCTTGAAGTTTTGTTATGCTGGTTCAAAGCCTCCTGACTTTCTTCTCTCTCACAGATCAGCCTCTCTGCAGGCACCAAGCCTTACGTGGACCGCATCCATGAGGTAGGTGAGCAGGATCCAGTGTTGTTGGTGGCCCACTCCTACACACGCTACATGGGAGACCTCTCAGGTGGACAGATCCTCAAGAAGGTGGCCCAGAGGGCACTGAAGCTCCCCTCAACCGGTGA